>NC_056746.1:1550580191-1550690191 GCF_019279795.1 Protopterus annectens | reverse complement strand
CAGAAAAGTTGATGAAGTCTGGTCCCCAAAGGGGAGAGATCAACAAATGTCATGTAGGCATGCACCAACAAAATGTTAAAGGAGATAACTGAGATAGATAAAGCAGAGTTTGGGATTTGGTAGACAAGTACTAATATAAGTAGGTGGAGGTGGATTTATCAGAACTGTTTTTTGTGCCAACAGCCATCACAGTAAAGAAGGAAAAGATTATGTAGTAGGAGACTGACTGTGGTAATGGGCAAAGGGAAAAGTCTTTTGACATGTAGGAGAATTGAAAATAGCTTGGCTGAGGGACCAACTCTTTGTCAGGGATAGGCTACATCAGAGCACAGAAGGGGCATTGATGCATATCCAGGTTGTAAAGATGCATTTGCATGAAATATAATGTATGACAGGATAAAGTGTTATAACAGTAGAAGAGGAGGTACTCAAGCACTTTAGACAGATGTAGAAAATGGACAGAGAGCATAACAGTTGAAAATGAATGTGACTCCAGAAATGTCAGGGTAGAATTATTTTGCAATAGGGCACATTTGGGTATTCAAATAGGAGAGTGGAAGCAGTGATGCAGGAAAGGAGGGTGGCCTTCCCTAGTATCACAACAGCATGGAGGTGCCAAGGCTCTATAGGTTGCTCTGAAATGACAGAGAGGGTGGGGCTGTAGAGGCAATAATGATCTCTGTGAAGAAGGTCATCAAATGCAGGACAGAAAAGAGAATGGGGAACATTACAGAAAGAAAGGAAAAGGCACAAGGCAGAGTCAGAACCTTGAATAATGTCCCAGCTGGTTAAGTCAAAGGAAGGCGGAGAAATACTGGTTGATAACTATAGTGTACTGATCCTCAAACACATATAGTGAGATGGATGACAGAATGGGTGAGAAAATAAAGAAGTGGAGTGGAATGGAGTGGTTATACTTTCTAGAGATATGCAGGATCAGGCTTGGAGATTGTTAATTCCAGAGTAAAGACGGAGTAGGAGGTGAATGAGGCCTTGAGATCATTAAGGATTCTAACAAGTGGTGTAGGACTGTACAAGAAAGGACTGAATTTTGAATGTTTTACTAATCAAGTTGCGAGTCAGTGATATCAATCTGAAGATGTCATCAGCCAGTAGTTATCATTCCACTTTGTGGTTTGGAGTTTGTGTTGCATCATTTGTCAGGTAGTATTTGATTCTGTAGAATACAATATGTCAATTAGATCATCCAGAAGTTTTGTTTGTGTTATTCTTTCAATTTTTGTGTGGTTGGATGAGGTTATTTTGAAAGACTGTGTTTACTTTTGGTATTGCTTTGGACTGGAGAACATAAGCTTTTTACGTATGATTATGTATGTATGTATTTATTTATTTATTTTAAGATTTAAAAATAGATTTGCATCTTTTAGTCAAGTTTCAATAACAGTGAAATAATTTTAAGTGATATCCTGAAGTGTTACTAGGGATGGGGCTGCACATATAAGGGTTGAGTCACTGGCATATTGAACTATGCTAATGAGGTGGGTGGCAGTATGTAGATTGTTTATAAAAATATTGAATAAGATGGGGCCTAATATTAATCCTTGTGGGATGCCAACAGTGACTGGCAGGAAGAAGGAGAGATTTTGTTTCCATTTGACTGCTTACTGCCTGCCAGTCAGATAACTATGAAACCATGAGTGAGACGGCTGGGTGAGGTTGAGGGAAGATAGTTCAGTAGATGCTGATACAATCCTGTATCAAATACTGTTTGATAAATCTAACTATGGTGAATATATCATATTACCATTAGTCCTGTGTTGGTTTATGATATTGGTGAAGGTGAAGCAGAGCAGTGATAGCACTATGTTGAGGACTAAAACTGGGCTGTGCTTTAGAGAAATGGCTATTAAAGGTTTTGTAGATATGGCAGCTCTGCCATTTTCATGTCAACCCTAGTATATTAAATCCAAAGGGGTGACTTGATTATCTAATAAATCTTTCTTTAACCTCGTTTTACTAGCAAATAGTGTATCAGGGGACTAAGTAGATAAATATGTATGGATGTGTTGGATTTTGTCACACATACTTCTGACATTCCTGTTTAGGAATGGAGTTAGGATTCATGGGTAGACGAGGAAGTAGATATAGAACATATGCAGTTGCTTCGGCTGGGTTGCTGGGTTGTTGTTTAATAGGTCCAGTGATGGAGTGAATGTCATAGCTGAGATTTCTGGATGAAATTATTGTATATAAAAGTGTGAAGCCATTTATAATTTAGCTTAGGTTTCACTGTAATTTTTGTCAGTAAGGACTTTGACTTGATGTAGCTGTAGTTGAAGAGGTCAGAAAAAATAGAACAGCATAGGTAAGGTGATAAGGTTTTGAGACCTGCAGTGAGTTATGGTGTGGTAAATGTGGGTCATTAGCAGTAATACTGAGTCAAGCACATAATGTCTTAAGTGTTGTCACAAGGAGTTGATGACTGACCATGTTAGAAGCATCAGCCAGATCAACAGTTACTATTCTTGTCTGGTGTAATTTGTCAGTGTTTGAAGTTCATCATTTGTTAATGGCCATACAGATGTCATTGTATTTCTGCCTACATGAGACATATGCTGGTGCCTGGATAGTGTTTTGTATTTTTGGAGATATTCACATGTCTGAAAGTAGACTAATTTTTTCAAAATATTGACATGAATTGGAAGCAGGTCTGTAGTCTGTGTAGTCTGCTGTTGTGCTTGGGTAGATCCTTTTTTGGGAAGGGATGGATCATTTTTATTTTATTTTAATTTGTATTTTATATTTGTTTACCGGGAAAGTCTGCCTGACCCAAAAATGTCTCATTTTCAGTGAAGGCCCTGGGAGAAAAGCTCGTTGACAAAAACAATTTTTTATCAAGAGTAATACATTATATACACTAAGTAGCATTAGGGTTGCCAGCTGTCCGGTTTTTGACCGGACTGTCCAGTTTTCTGACAAATTGTTCGGTTACAAATTTCATTCAAAACAGGACACATGAGATCCGGGTTTTGTGCCACTGTAAACTCTTGTGACAAAATTAAAATTACACTTAAAATCCATGTACTGTAATTAAAAAAAAAATCCCATTACGTATCATAATTAATTTTGAAACAATTAACCCCAAGGCACATAATGTTTTTGCGGTTTAGTGGCGTGTACGAGAAAGCAATTATATATATGTATCAAATGTAATTAATACTATGGGATTTCAAAAGCAAGAGGGTAACAGCAGTATACATAATATTTCCTGTGAAAATTATCTTAACTGTTGGTTGACTGCTGTATCAGATTTTCGATTGCTCATGGCTCATTGCTCTTGTCAATTTGGTAATCTATTGGTTGAGTCTTATTGCATTCAGCATGGCAACTGCTGTTGCAGGAACCACTCGATCGACCAGCATTTCTGGTGGACTCTTCCAGATCCAGGAAGGTATACGGGCTGTGTTAGAAAGTTGGACAGTATTGCGAGTGAGTGATAACACCAGTTTTATTTTCCAAGAGTAAGTCAATCAGCTGTTTGAAATTTCATAGTACTAAGGGAGATAAAACTGAACAGTTCACATGTGCAGTATTTTCTCTTTTTAGCTGCAAGGAAAGTATGACTACACATGGCTTTGTACAATTTGTCACATCTTGGCATTTATATCTGTTGAGTTAGTTTGTAGATTTTCTCAATCATTTTGTCATTATTCTGATGTAGTACTGCTTGTGTATGAAATTTGCCATGAACTAAATGAATACTTGGGATTAGACAGTAGTGTGGTGGGATTGGATGGTTATGTAGTGGAGGATAAGCTCATTCCTTATTAATAACACCAGTAAAAATGCTTACAAAAAGATCATTACGAAGCTTGGAGTACTGTGCTCTAGTCAGGATTTTAAAGGTGGATTATGTTCAAAAAGAGGAACAGAGTGTTCTGACAGGGGAGACCGGAATCTAGCAATGAAGAGGATGATCACAAGACATGTCAGTCAAGGGAAGAAGATACAGTGGAGGAAAGTGAGGTAGGGCCTGCTGGATATAGCCATCTGCATCAGCGAAGACGACTTCATGCAGTTCCAAACCTAAGTAAGTATGTTGCACCAGCTAGCGGAGGTGACTATGTGAAGCAGAGAGAGAGAGGAGGAAGACCATAGTTCAGGTGATGGCAATGAGACAGCACCCTCTGATGAGAAAAGACATTTAGAAGTGGGCTTGCTGAGTTTTGAGTATGAAAGAGGAGGTACTTAATTTTGTTTGTTTTTGCAGACAAAAAACAAATAAATGTAAACTAAATCATGAAAGAGTACACCAGAAAATACAGCTTTTCATTTTGATGTACGGACAAGGGTGTATTCAGAATTTTCCATTTTGTACTTACAATCTCAGTGTCCCCATTCCTTTTTTTTGCATTTAAAATGTACACATTTTGTCAGATCTTCCTCAGTGTGGGTGCATAATTTTCAGGTAGAAGCATTCTACAACTATAACAAAGGTTGTCTTTAGAGTAATATTTGTATTTCGGAAAAGGTTATGAACAAATAGTTTAGAAATATTCTTGCATCAGTAGTAGATATTTTTATGAGCGATATTCAGAAATATAATGGACACAGTTGAGTACAGAGAGCATGCAAGTTGAGTAAAAAGAGTGTGCCAGGCTATATCCTTGTATGCAGCAGCAGTACTACTACCATAGCTACATATATGCATAATGCAAAGCTCTCCTTTTGAAAAACTGGAGTTGGCATACTGGCATGGTGGTTCACAGTGTCATGGTTGAAAAAGTCTGGCAATAAACTTGATAACAAATAATACCTGACTTGATTGACCTGCGGTGATACAGGGTACTGGCTTACAGGGGGCAGGCATTTTATAAGTAAAGTGTGTAAGTGAAAGTTAAGTGAGTTCCACTATAGGTGCTGCTTACTTGTGGTACCCAGGTATAAATAGTCTTTGTGAATGGCTTTACTATTTCCCAAAGGATCTTCTCAATTCTGCCTTGCGTGTCACCAACCCCTAACTAATATAATCTTCTTCTGGGTTTTTTCATCTTTTATGGGGAAAAAAATCCATGTTAGGCATGCCCTAATGCTTCAAACAATGTGACTAGTAAATATGTTACTTCCACAGTGTCTCGTTGTTCATGTTGCTTTGTTTAGCAAATGTGTATCCGTGGTTTGTGCTATAAAATTTGAAATAAATGTTTTAAATTAAATCCAAATATCTGTAATCACTGTAGAAATAAAGCAGAAGACAGTATGCACACTGAGAGTTTTGAACAGTGTTTATGGCAACTGGGGAGAAATCGGCTGAAAGCAGGCATCCGGAACAAAAAAAGAGGGTGTTCCCATCAGCTGATGTCACAAAATGGGCAGAGCATGTATGGGAGAGGGGTGGGAATGGGTGGGGTTATGGGTGATGTGAGGGGCGTGACCTTAGTTTGGTTTTAGCTGCAAAGAAAGCTGGCAACCCTAGTAGCATAGCTGAGGTGAAATTAAGCAATTTATAAATAATTTTGGCATGAGTGCTACTTTCTATATGTGTATTTATGTGAGTGCACACGCACATGTGCGTGTGTGTGTATATGTGTGTACATAATAAATTTGTGAGATGGATCATTTATAAATATGACTAAGTTTTTTTTTATATACTCCTTATATAGGTTGGTGAATCAAAGGAACAGTATGCCAGCCCTTTGTAGTCCTAGAGCAGTAGCTGATCTATTTTATTTATGTATTGCATTAAAGAGTATTTGTTAAAAGTGATGATAGGGTAGGTAGTAGAAATACAGACAGTTGCTTCTGGTAAAATGATAAGATTTGCAGTTAGGCATTTTGTAATGGGGGAGGAGGAGTTTGCTAAATTTAATTAGACAGTCTACAGGGAAAGCAAACCAAAAATGAAATGAGAAGGAAGTTGAACTTGTATTTTTTTTTACCCGGGTAGAGTTTATTTCTTTTGAGGTGAGTATTTTTAAAATGCATGGTTTATTTGTTACACAGATATATGGCGTTATTCCATTTGTCATTTTTGTTGCCTTTTTGAGAAATGTGCCATGTTTAATCTTATATCATAAGGAGAGCATAGGGGTTGAGAGTCAATTAGAAGGATGTTAGACATATGAGAAATCAGAGCCAGAGGCAGAATAATGTCATGGCTCAGGAAAAAGAATTCAGCAGTAAGCAGATGCTACATTAGTTGAACCAATGCAGTACATTAGTCAAATACAATACAAATGCCACAAAATTGTTAAATTCCTTTTACTTCTAAATGGAAACATCCATGTTAACCCAGGATGACAAATGACATTAAATGAAAACTGCAGCCATTCTTCCTGAAAACCATCTTTATCATACCAGTCACCCATTAAATGAGTAACTTAATTTTGTCAATATTGACAACAAAAAGGACCAAATCCAGCTCTGAGCATCACAATACAACATAGTCACTTGAACTGTAAACAAAATGCACCTAAAACCCCATTCAGGTATACCACGTGCTTACTTTCTCAACTGTAATGTAATTTGCACTGATAATCCAGTAACCTTAATTGGAGAAGGTTGCATGCTACTTATTAAATGAGTCTCCACTTATAAATCACTGCAACCTCTTCCACCATAAATGAAGCTGGACCTAATTGTTTAATAGAAGACCTTAAGCTTCCAAGAGGCACACAGCTAATAACAGTTATTGTATACTTTACCAAATGTCTCCCACACAGACTTTAAAAACCTCATGCAAATCTTATTAAATTATACCTACAATAAGAAAAACCCCCTAAACCTAGGTGACTCCAACACCAACTTCCTTGGACAAAATAGCAATGGCCTAATTCACTTTCTTAGTCATCACTCCTTCTCAAATGATCAGGAAACCAACAAGGATAAAAAGAGTAAGTCATAATAATGCCCTCCTTTACTTCATTACAAAATGAACTTCATATACAGCATCAATTGTAGTACATCCTCTGAATGCATGAGGCCATTGTGCTATATTATTGTACTATTTGTTGAAGATGTCCAAAGCCCATGCTATCCTCTATCTTACCCGAAGTTAGTCTTCAGCAAACTCACAAATATTGAGAACACTATTAACATTATTAATTTCAGTGAAGGAGCGTGTTTTTTATTACTCCTCAGTAAAGTATTCAAAAATATTTTTTCCCCTATAACTTGAGACTTTTTAAAGTATCACACCTTCCATGGTTGACATAAAAACTCAAACACCTATTCAGTCAAAGTCACAGTGCTTGGAAAACCTGGAAACAATCATAATATCCGCATAATCATGACAGATATGCAACCTTATATAACTGGTCAAAAAAGAATCAATCGAGCTAAAATGCTTACTTGTGTAGCAGGTAAGCAGGCTAGCTTCCACATTCTCTAACCCCAGGCTTCACCTGGAAAGAAGTTAATCACCTTACCAACTGTACCAAACACAACCATATCCAAGACATCATGAGCCCTTCCAACACTACAACTGAAATTGCCAACACTTGTCCATTTGGCACTCTAAGTAACTCCTCCAAACCCGCACCTCAAAAAACCCTATCTGACAAAATTTTACATAAGGTAGATTTATCAAAAATAGAATCTCTAAACAACCAAGGCTCACAAAATTGTGATGGTCTATCTGTCTGGTTCCTTACGCAATATGGAGAAAGAATATTAAAGCACATCTGTCACATATTCAACCTCTCACACAAACTTCCCATGATATCTGGATGAAAGCTATTGTCATCCGTATTACCAAATGTACCAAAGCATCCGGTACCACAGACTTCTATTCACTCACTCTGTTCCACCCCACTGAAGCAAACTATTTGAAAAAGCAGTATACAGCCAGCAACTGTTTATCTCTGTCAGTACAGCATACTATCATCTCATTAGCATGGCTTCATAAAACATAGACTATCCAAACATCCCTAGATATGCTAACATATTCTATCCTCACCAGTAACAACAATAAGAGTCAGCTCACTGGTGCCTGCTTTGTTGATTTATTCAAAGCTTTCAAATCCATCAGACATACATATCTACTTAACTGTTGCTTATTCAAGTTTTGAACTCACTACGTTTGATTTACTTATAAGTTATATCTGCTATATAGCTTTCACAAGTAAAGTCTAATGGCTCCATATCACTACTCCAAAAGAAATCATTGTTGGTTTTCCCTGAGGGTCGAGTCTCACACATATTTTTTTTTTTCGCTGACCCTAGGACCATGGCTGATGACACCTCTGCCTTCACTCAGCTGACCCATTTCTTCCAGCAGAATAGTTGACTGGTATACCCAAACTAGGTGAGAGTACCTTATGGCCCATTTATTCCTGAATGGAAATTCTATCAGCCCTTCATTCCCTGATGAGAATTGGGTGGTAGGAAGATTCCAGATTGTTGGTCCTGAGAAGAAGTCTACCCTCTCCACTTGGGAGCACCCTTGCTCAGGTTTGGTAGCTTTTCCAAGTTTGCAGTTACTGCCTCCCAAGGAGAAGCATGCCTCCATATGCTAATTTCTCCTCTGCTGCATAGTTTGAATGCACAAATGGCAGCACAGGCTCTGTTTACTTGGGACACATAGTGCTCCCTTTAAGTGCCATTTATGGAGAGCCACAGCTGTGTTAGTCCCCCTACAATAGCTTAACCAGCAGCAATTGCACACTCCCATCCTCCTGGCCAGTTCATACAGGCACCAAAGCAAATAATTAAACTCTGGTTTCCTGTGGAGTTGACAGACTTTCTCCCTTATTACCACTGAGCTGGATTATACCCATTATTTTCAACCTCTTCATAAACCCTTTACTTACAGATCTAAAAAACTAACATCATTCTCTGTGTATATGACACTTTCTTCTTTGACATCTCCAACAAATATGATATAATATTACAATGACTCCAAAACCTATACCCACATCTATAGAATAAACTTATTCTGAAAAAAAAACGATCAAACAAACAAACAAGCAAACAAACAAAGAAAAAGCAAACTCAGTAATGCACATTGCCATAGTCACAAAATTCGACAACTGCCACAAACTGTCTAACCCTTAATCATATGACAACCAATCATTAAAGTCCTCACCTTCAAATATCTTTGACCACAACTTAAGTATGACATTTGCATGATATATAGACTTAAAAGTTAAAATTAACTGCATCTTTAGATGTCACAAAATCTCACCATTCATCATATCCCTAAGTGAAGAAATGCCATTAGCAAAAACATCCTTCAGCTTGACTTAAATACGCCCTCTCATTACTTATTGTACCTGTATAAAAAGTCTCCAATACCTCCCACCCATTTCCAATGCAATATGCAGATTTATGTTCCTCTCACCTAAGAATGGACCCCAGTTCATCACACTGTAGTATGCTAACTGGATCCCTGTTATAGAATGAGCAGATCCACTACTGATCTACTTTGATCCTATAACCATTTACAATAACTCCACTCCTCTCTTTAGCTACAAATTGGCCATAATAGAACTGCATTACCAATTTTCTTCACAAGCCAGAGCGGCCCTACTACAGGCCAAACCTAATAGCTCATTCTCACCTACCAGTCATGCCTTCTCTATCCTTGTTTTCAAGCTATGAGACTCTCATCCTGGTGAACTCTGCAGCTAATTAAGAGAAATATTGTTACACTGTATGTGTGTGTATGTGTGTGAGTGCACGCATCTCTGTGTGTATGTGTGTGTGTGTGTGTGTGTGTGTGTGTGTGTGTGTGTGTGTGTGTGTGCGTGTGTGTGTGTGTGTATATATATATATATATATATATATATATATATATATATATATATGAGGATATTCATTGACATTGATGCACATTACATTGATTTCTGCATGTTGAACTTTGAAAGAAAATTATCAAAAGGATACCAATTGCAAAAAAAAAAAATTAAGTCTTTCCTTCTGTGATCAGTAAACTGTAAAAAAAAAAACAAAAAAAAAACAAACAAAAAAAAAAACATAAAACCTAACAGTGACAGGGAGAGGCTATACTTTCCACCTCAAGGCAAGTTGGAGAAGAAAGTAACCTTGAGTTAGTGGACTTAGATGTAAGCCACTTAAAAAAAGCATACTAGGAGGATGATACCTTAAGTAGGCTAAGTGAAAATGTTACTAAGGTTAATGGGGAAGATAGTGAATAAAATGTTCTATTTGCTTGTTATCCTTATTATGTATTAAAATAAGACCTCTTGTACATAAAAGTCAAGATAATAGGCAATTCTACATCAAGTATTACTACCAAGACTTTATAGGGAAGTAGTAATGCAGTTAGCAAAGAGACACATATCAGAAGGTGACTTGGTGATGAGCAAAATGAAAGCAAGAGTGTTAGCCAAATTTTATTGACCAGACATAATGAAAGAAGTGAATAATTTCAGTGCTTCTTGTTTAGAATGTCAGAAAACTGTACCTCATTTTGGATTTCACTCTCCATTGCTTCTAATACATATGAAAGAGGTATAATTTGAACACATTTCAGTCCACTGCTGTGGTCATTGTGAGGCTGCTTGTGGAGTCTAGTAAAGGGTATTACTATGTCCTAGTAACAGTGGACTATGTTGCTAAATTTACAGAAGCTGTACCATTATGCAAGGCTAATGCTAATACTATTTCTAGACAACTGGTACTGCTATTCTCCACAATGGGTTGTGTTACAATCAATAAGACAGGCAAGCCTGGATGTGAATGTGACTGTTAAGAAGTGTAAGCTGGGCATGAGGGAAGCTAAATGTATGGGATACCTTATAGGAAGAGGTGTGTTAAATCTACAAATAGAAACAACAGAGAGCATCAAACAACTGGCGCTTATATTCCACTGCAAAAAAAAAAAAAGATGAAGGCTTTGCTTGAATTAGTTGATTATAGAGCTGGATTTTCATTATGGCTCAGAGCAGGGCCTCTGAATGAAGATTCAAATTTATTGGAAGCAGATAGTCTATTCCGGCCAGTTGTGCATTTATTCTGAGGCAAGTTTAAGCAAAGATTTTTTTTTTTGTGTGTTTTGTTTTGGTGAAGCTGAAAGGATGGCTTGATGTTTTTTGTTTGGAAAACTAATGCTGGAGGGGTTGTGTTCAATTGATCCTGTATGGTGGAGATGCCTATAAGGATTGCAACTTTATAAATAAGATACTTCTTACATTGTAAAATATTTATTTATTTATTGGCATTTGTTTACCGGGAAAGTCCACTGGGCCAAGCAGAGCCCATTTTCAGTGGAGGCCCAGGGAGAAACGCTCCACAGGTCAAATTAGTTTGACAATACTGTAATACAATAATGACAGAAATGGTTAATAAAAACAAAAGGCATAGTACAAATAAACAATAGAATACATTATAATACAAGATTATACAATGTAGAGAAATAATCTCAAGGCACATGTAGTAAATTGAACAGTACAGTTCAATACAATGCATGCTATTTTGAAAGTATAGGATAATCAATCCTGTGAGGCATGACTTTTGAGATGGAATAACCATTTTGTAGACTTAGGTGAGACTTTTAGTAGATGTAGTCATTATTAGTAAGGAAGGATTAGAAGGTGGGATAAAGTTGATAAGGATCAGCAGGACTTAAGTAGGAGTCAGGTTTTAGGAGGGTGGGGAATGATGCATTTGCAAAGCCAGAGAGTGGAGAGATTTTTTTGAAGGAGGAAACATTATTTTTACCTATTTTATATTTATTTTTTTATTTATTATTAGTTTACCTGGAAAGTCCGACTTGGAATGAAGCCAATTTTCAGTGGAGGCCCGGGGTAGGTAATGGAAGAGCATTTCATAGTTTCACAATAGAGAAAGAATAAAGCATGTGACCAGCTGGGCGTTTAGGTTTTTCAACTTGTAGGAGAAGTTGGTTTTCAGATCTGAGTGATCTATTTGCGTAATAGTGAGTTAGGATGGAAGAGAGGACTAAAGTGGATTAACTGAGAAATGTAACTGATCTGTATTTACATTTCATTTTGCTAACACACAACTGTTTTAAACATATTTCTGTTTTGTGTGCGTGTGTGTGTGTGTGTGTGTGTGTGTGTGTGTGTGTGTGTGTGTGCGTGTGTGTATCTCTCTCTTTCTCTCTCTCTCTCTCTCTCTATATATATATATATATATATATATATATATATATATATATTTGGGTCCCCTTTCTTTGATCAAAGTTTCAAAACTTTGAAAATCATATGGCTGAAACCATATGATCAAAGTTTTGAAACTTCAAACACTTTCATTTGATATCGCCGTACAGCACAGAATGGGAGATTTACCAATCCCTCACTGTACTGTGATCTCAGAGTAGGTATATTTAAATAGTAGTGGGTGTGGGGGGTGCAGGGGTCTTGCCCCCCTGCAAAAATGTAAAGGTAAAGTTTTTTTTTTTTTTTTTTTTTTTGGTTTCGGTGTTTTTCCCGACGTTCACAATATCAACCACAAAAGGTCACCTTTGCAAACATTGTTATTCTATTACCCATGCACTGTGCAAAAATCTCTGTACATACAAAACAATGTTTAAAAAAATGAGTAAAACATCATTTTTTGCAGGGGGTAAGACTCTCTGTGCCCCCACACCCCCCTGCTAAGTATAAGCACCAAATCAGTGATCACAGAAACTCAGTGAAAGGGGATATTTCCCAACTCGGAAAACAGTGCAGTCTCTCACACCTATTGATCTTCTGTGTAGTTGATTAAAGTAGATGCTGAACAAAGGAGATTTGTCCATATACAGTTCCCCTTTTTATATACATATATATACATATATATATATATATATATATATATATATATATATATATATATATATATATACATGTATATATATGTGTGTGTGTGTGTGTGTGTGTGTGTGTGTGTGTGTGTGTGTGTGTGTGCATACATACATGCATCCATACAGATGGAGATTTCTCCTGGGGTCTTAGAACTTTGGGGTCCGAATGGAGAGATGAAAAGTCAGCAAGCAAAGGAGAGTAGTAGTGCTGAAACTGAATTCATCCTCAAGTCTTGGTGAGTATCTTCATGAGGTGGACCCTGTTTTTCATAAAATCTCACCAAGGCGATACTGATATATAGATTGCACTTATATAGCATATATCATGGACAGAAGTAGGTAAAAAACTAAAGAAAGATAGCTGGGTGCACAAGACCCAGGATAAAAGAGTGCCCAGTCCTGGAAGGCACACTGGTGCCAGGACTGGGAAAAAATAGCAGTGTAGAATCCTCAGAATACAGAAACTTTCCTACAATAGAGCAACCGTGCAAAAAAATGCATTAGGCTGGACAAAACATCTTACTACACAACATTACAAACTAAAAACCAACACAACCCCTAAATATTGTGGAAAAATGTAAACCAGCTACTAAAATCCACCCAAAAGGCTACCCCCAAACCAACCACCTCTGACACGAAAGTTCCCATCGAAACACAATTCAACTCCCACTTTGTGAACTCAGTTCTATTCTTAGTATTATCCTTCCTCACTATCCCCCCAACACAAATAACACTAATACAAGCTTTACCCTCAAAACAGTTTCCACCACTTCAATCAAAAGCATGCTCTCCAAACTAAAAAAAACTCATCAACAGCAGCCGACCTATTCCCCAGCTATTTCTTGAAACTCACAGCAGATGCTATTGCTATCTCAGTCTCCACTCTCATAAACAGATTAGTTGTTGAAAACTATGTGTCCAAACTCTGGAGAATATCCTATGTTACACCCATATGTAAAGGCGGGACCTCCACTAAACTTAATAACTACAGACCCATTGCTTTACTCTCCCCCCTGGCCAAAATCCTAGAAAAATGCATCCATACCCGGATGCTAAACTATCTCCTAGACAGCAACATCCTGTCACATACTCAGCATGGTTTCAGACCTACCCATAGTGCCACTACAGCCCCCCTCTGCTTCACAGACACAGTAAACCATCCCAAAAATGAAGGCCTACAGGTGTCAACTCTTTTTTGGATATGTCCAAATCATTTGACACAGTCTCACACCAAATCCTGCTAAACAAACTAAACCAATATCACCTATCAAATTCCACGCTTACCTGGTTCCAAAGCTACTTAACTGACAGGTACCAAGCTGTGAAATGGGAAAATTCTCTCTCTCCTCAGTTGCCCATAACTATAGGAGTCCCACAGGGTTCTGTCTTAGGACCACTACTATTCACAGTCTTCACAGATGACCTCCATACCTCCACACAGCAAGCATCTATCATTCAGTATGAAGATGACACTACCTTAATCTGTGCTGCACAAAACATTTCCACCCTCCTGCAAACAACTCAACTAGCATTCCCTGACGTTGAAAACTACCTTACCAAAGCCCAACTTATCCTCGATCCAAAGAAAACTCAGCTTATGATTATAACCAGTTCTAACAAAAACATTGATAATAGTCAATTCACTATCTACTCCACAAATGCTACTTCAATCGCTCCAGTGGCACAGGCTAAGCTATTGGGAATAACCATAGACTCCCACCTAGAATTTGATAGTCATCTCAACTTAACTATTAAAAAAGTACATGCCAAACTTGGATCACTCTACCGTATCAAACCATTTTTTACCAACAACACAAGATCAGCCATTGCTCACTCCCAACTTCAATCCACCCTACTCTATGCATCTCCCATTCTGACTAATCTCAACAAAACTGAACTAAGCAAAATGGAAGCCTGCTATAACAGAATTGCCCTCTTTGCTGCAGATTGCTCATATAGAACTCATCACTGTACTGCTTTGAGACAACTCCACTGGTTGAACTGCCTAATCTCCTAACCTACAATCAGCTTTGCCTCTGTCATTCTATCTATTACCTCCCCAATAAATGTCCTGCCCTCAAAAACCTAGTACAACATCACTCAGCCAAAAGACCTCTTAGATCAACAAGCAAACTACTACTAGAAGTCACCAACAGCTACAATAGCTTTGGAGATGCGCTATATAGTAGTTCCGTGGCTAAAAAATGGAACTCTGTCCCCATTAGCATTCAAAATGCATCATCCAAAGCCCCCTTTAAAGACCTCATCAGGCAACATCTCAAGCAAATTTGGCAGTGCCATGATTGCTCCCCAGGCTAGTGAAAGCTGATAAGGTATAAATACTAAATCTTGAGTACTTGATAATAGTTTTCAGTCTTACTCACAAACACTGGCTAATCTACAATGTATGTACTGTACCTGTGTACTATGTATGCATTCTACCTATGTTCCAAATTTCAGCTGTACACCACAAATCTATTAATTACATTTATTTTTAAATTAATATTTTTTTGTTTGTTCTCTCCACTGTAACTGTTGATGTTCCGCATACCACAGTAAAAACATGTCTTTTGTAATTTGTGTGTATACTGATCATGTCTAAATAACTAAATGTATCTGTAATTTTTCTTTGTGGAGCTTTTCTCCCCAGGCCTCTGCTGAAAAAGGGCCTTTTCGGCTCAGTCAGACACCCCCGGTTAACAAATGTAAAATAAATAAAATAAAATAATAAAATAGGGCCAGGCCCAGGGGGAGTTTTAGAAGGAAGTAGCAGTCCACAAAAATCACAAAAACAGATAGGCCAAAGAAGACCTATAAAGATGATAGAGTAGTCTATTGAGGATAAGAAAGAAATTATGTATTGTTAATATTATGCAAAAAAGCCCAGAATTTCCAGACACAAGATATACAAAAAGATTAAGAGAGAAACTTGAGGAAAGAAAATACTTACTCAAGAAAAACTGTCAGAAGCTTCAAATAAAATTTGTGGTCATTAATACAACTGATTTTTGAAAAACAGTATATAAACCAAGAAACTTTGATCTGTTAGGAAAAAGAAGGCTCTGAGGAAGTGCAAAAATATAAACAACAAAACCTAGATATTTTAAAAGTATAAAAAAGAAATATGGACATGAGAAAGAAAGAAAAATTTGTTATGGTGCAATATCTGTGCAAAGACAAAAGCCAAATTAATCAACATAAAGAAGGCAGCCCCAAAGATATTCGAAGAGAAATACAGGCAAAGGCATCCAGACATGGAAAATTTCAGAATAAAAAAAATAATATCACAAAGAGGGAAAGTAGAAACGAAGATTAGTAAAGTAGAAGTTAAAAAAATAGAAGTTGAAGTTATGCAGTACCTGCAAAGTGAATGATTTTATCTAGAAGGCCTAGCGCAAGTTATATCACAGCATGATGGAAAGAGTCCTCAAAGTAAGGAGAAACAGGAAAATCAGGAGAAATTTGAAGAAGAAATATGGACATGGGAAAGAAAAAGAGATTTAATATGGTGTAATATTTATGCAAAGGAGAAAGCAAAACTAATCAATACAAAAAGAGCAGCATCAAAGATACTTGAAGAGAAATACAGGCACCGGAACGCAGACATGGAAAACTTTACAATACAAAAAATAAGAAGACAAAGAGGAAAAGTAGAAAATGAGACCAGTAATGGAGAAGTTAAAGAAATAGAAATTGAAGTTATGGTGTACCTACAAAGTGAAGGATTCAGTGTAAAAAAATTTAATTCAGGAAGCACCAAAACAGGACAGAGTAATGGAACTCCAAATTAAGGGGAAACCAGTGGAATGGGAAGCAATTGGTCAGGTGCCATATGAAGATATTTGGAGCATTCCACAGAAAAACAGTATAAACATTTACTTGAGGGTAGACTGCAAGGGAAGGAACAAGAAACTGTGGAAACTCTGACAAAGTTAATGTTGAGGAGTGATAAGCCAATGAATGGCACAGGAAGAAATTGAAGAGAATGTAACACAGGAGGATGCAATAGAACTTTCTATAGAATGCCCGCAGGAAATGGAAAACAATAAATGTGCCTTCAGTTCAGAAGAAAATGATGTAAGAGAAGAGTTGCTTGACTTAATACAGATAGATAGACATATTAAGCTCAATGAAGGAAATAGACTACAGAAGATCAATAAAACCCAAAAAGTCAGAAGTTTGATAAAACAAATGAACACAGTAATTAGGACTTTCCACGGAGATTCATGTTATATAACAGAATCAAACAGGATATATTACTGTGCAACTAAATTAATAACTGATAAAGTTCTACTACAAGAACACAGGGTAGTGAGGGAGAGAAAGGAGAGAAATTGAATACCATCATGGAAGTATCTAATAGACAAAACTATAAAGCAACTATGACAAGAAGTGTCACTGTTAGAAGAGTATAGAAGAGGGAACAGATCAACAAAAATACTTAGAAAGATAGATGTGATAAAAGCAATGCACAGTATCAGAACAGATCAGGATCTATCATGCACTATTGCAAATAAACTAAAAATATCAGCACAGGCAAAACAAACTTTAAAGATAGGTAGATAAATAAAAAGAAAAAGTACAAAATAAACAATTTATTGATGACCCAAAAAAGTTTTGTAGAGAATTGGGAAACAAGGTAAAAGGATTGAAAGACCACCAAAAACGAAGAAATAGATAAATTTTGGAGAAGTATCTATGAAGATCCTGTGGAACATAACAACAATGCTAAATAGATAGAAGAAGTAGAAGAAAGAATTCAAAGTTTAGATGTATAGGATATGAAATGGGATGAAGTAACGGCTATAGAGATTGAAACAAAGTTAAGAAAGGCCTCTAATTTGAAAACCCCAGGCCCAGATGTAGTACCTAACTTCTGGTTAAAAGTATTAACATCTTTGCATGAAGATTTAGCCACGAGTAAGAATTATTTATATGCACACCTGAACAGACAGCAATCTGGCTAACAACAGGAAAAACAATGCTCCTACTTAAGAGTGAACCTGCAAGCTACCCTAAAAATTCTAGACTTATAACTTGCCTTCCGATGAAGTATAAACTATACACTGGAATTGATGCTGACAGAGTTTATATTCATTTAGAAGAAAATTCAATTATGTCAATGGAACAAAAGGGCAATAAAAGAAAATCATCTGGAATAAAGGATCATTTGTTGTTAAATAAAGTCATAGTGGAGAACTATAAAAAGGGGAAGAATTTAAGTATGGCATGGATTGACTACAAAAAAGCATTTAATAGCATCCTACATTCATGGATAACAGTGCTTAAAAATATATAAGATACAGCCTACACTGATCAACTACATTACAGTGAACCTGAAAAAGTGGCAGACCACTTTGTAATTAAGCCATGATAAAAGACAAATTATTATTCCAGAGATAAAAATTCAAATGGGATATTCCAGTGTAACTCTCTGTCACTGCTGCTATTCTGCCTTGCCCTTAACCCATTAAGCTTTCTACTTAACTTAGGCCATGGCTATAATTTGGCTCCTAGAAAATAACAAAGTGGAAAGACTTCTCATCTTATCTTTGTCGATGATTTGAAACTAAAAACAAAACTGCAAGTTGTCAAAACTTTTTCAGATAATATAAGAATGTCATTTGGTCTTGAGAAATGTGCAAAAAAAGCCTTTAAAGCAGGAAAACTGCAGCACCAAGAAAACATCACTTTGGGACAAGAATGTGATATAAAAGAACTTGAGCAAGAGGGAGTGTATAAATATTTGGAAATGATGAAGGATCAACAATAAAACATGAACAAATGTGAATAAAACTTAGTAAGGAGTACTTTAGAAGACAAATTAATCTTGAAAACAGCGTTGACATCTGGGAACAAAATCCAAGCTATAAACCAATTTGCTCTTTAATTTTGGAGTGATTAACTGGCTTCAAATATGTTGGATAGATTAGATAGGAAAACAAGAAAGATGCTTCATGCTTACCAAATGATTTATAACACTCAGTGCATACCAAGATTATATATTCCCCACTCTGAAGGAGGGATGGGCCTCCTTGAAATTGATTACATGTATAGATCTGAAGTTGTGGGACTCTACACATATCTACTGACGTCACAAGACCTAAAAGTAGTGAAAGTTTTGAAACATGAGGAGAATAAATCTAAGATGACTTCCCTGCTTACACTAGCAGAATCATACTGGCATCAAGCAGGAATGGAAATCAAACCACAAATAGATAACAATGAGGTAGCAACTGAATGTGCCAGAAAACAAAATAAAGAGTATAAGGTGAAGGACCAGATGAGAAGGCAAGAATTGTGGAAAATGCATAAATATAGTTTCAAGTAGAGAAAACTTCTGGAAGGACCTCATGTTGATCAGGAACAATTGTAGGAATGGTTAAGGAGAGGTAAATTAAAACCAACAGATGAAAGGTTAATATTGGTGGCACAAGATAGTGGACTACTTACACATTGGTTTACAAAGTCCATTGAACATGTGGGAGAAACAGACAGATGTTGGTTTTGTAACACAGAACTGGAAACAGTTGCACACCTCGTTGCTAGTTGTGACATACTAATATCAGAAGGACTGTATACTGAAAGGCATAACAATGTAGCAAGTCTGTTGCATTGGAGATTCTACAAACATTATGGTATTGAAGTGGCTGAAAAGCATTGGAAATATGAGCCACAAAGCATCATAGAAAATGATGAAGTCTAAATCACAAGGGCTCATCCATTACCAACAGTTCAAAAGATAGATGCTAGAAAACTGGACACAGTGCCCCAAGAAAATAAGGCAAAAGTATCACTGATCATTGAAATCGCCATACCCAGTGACTGCAGTGTCTTGATTACAGAGAGACACAAAGTCATAAAATATCAGGATTTGCAGGCAGAAACATGAGCAATGTGTTAGAAAGATACCCAGATAGTTCCAATAGTAGTAGGAGCAGCAGGTCTTATAAAAAAGAATCTACAATCTTATTTAGATATGTTACCAATACATGTAACGCCATATGAATTGCAGAAGGAGTCATTACTGGGCACATTGTGGGCACTGCAAAGATCACTTCTGGCTGACATCAAAGATTGTAACAATACTGATTTCATGAAGTTTAATCATACTTTGACTTAGGAATGGGGTCCATTCCTATCATGGTATTAGAAACCCAAAACATTTGGAGAAATTAAAAAATGGAGATGACCCCAAAAAGTTTTATAGATCCTGTGGAACATAACAAAAATGCTAAATAGATAGAAGAAGTAAAAGAAAGAATAAGAAGTTTAAAGGTATAGGATATGGAATGGGTGAAGTAACAGCAAAATAGATTGAAATAAAGTTAAGAAAAGCCTCTAATTGAAAACCTAGGCCCAGATGCAGTACCTAACTTCTGGCTAAAAGTATTAACATCTCTGTATGAAGATATAGCCATGAGCAAGAACTATTTATATGCACACCCCGAACAGGCACCAAAAAGGAAAAACAATGCTCCTACTTAAGAGTGAACCGGCAAGCGACCCTAAAAATTATTGACCAATAACTTGCCTTCTGACAACATATAAACTATACACTGGAGTTAATGCCAACAGAGTTTATAGTCATTTAGAAGAAAACTCAGTTATGGCTGTCATGAAAGGAGATACTGCCAGCCCAGCTGGCTGGAATTTTATAAATAATTGTATGTCATTTGTGAATATTACCATGATTTATATAGAAGTGTAACAAAAGGAGTTACTGCCAGCACAGCTATCTAGAATTTTGTAAATGGTTATGTGTCATTTGTGAATGTCAACATGCTTCATGTACGATGCTTGTGTTACAACAGTATTAGAACTGTATGTTATGTGTATATCAAACTGTTCATACAGAAGCATGTGTTGTAAAGGTATGTTACAAAGAAGAGATAGTTTGTAAACTGAGCATATCCTATTTGAACAGAAATTTACCTACACTATTGTAACTGTTTAGATGTATATATTCTAACAATGGAAACTGCAACACAAGAAGTTAACTTAAATTACTTTATCACAGCAAGGGACAGGATGTCTATAATAGGGAGCTTTCTGTGTTGTCTTGAAAAATAGATAATTACTAGGCTTGAGATGTAGAAGTGTTTTATTGTTTTATGACCATTATGTTCTCAAAGCACCTTACAGTAACCCCCAAAGCTATCTCAACCCCCATCTACTCCACCAGCAGAACTGCTAATTGCTAACTGCAAAATCAATGCCCACAACATAATCACCATAGCAGCAATTTACATACCCCCTGATGACAATATCCTTATACTTGAAAATATTTTCTCCTGGCTCACTCAACACTTACCTAATGAAACTATAATCTTGGGTGACATCAACATTAATTGGCTATCCCTATCCTCTGATACTCCCAGCTCCTGTATTAATTTACATGGCTTCTACCAAACTATCTCCATTCCTACATACACCAACAAATATACTAATTCTTCTTCTCTTCTAGACTGGGTACTTGTCTCTCACCCCCATAAATATCACTTCCCAGAAACTCTGCCTGATACTCTCAGTGACCACTGTCAAGTCAAAGTCCTCAGTTTCTCACTACATTATGTTAGACCGTATATGCTCATAACTTGTCGCAAACTGTCCAATTATGACTCTGATAAGCTTAATAGCTATCTCTTAGCCATTAACCGGTCCTTCCTTAGACACTTACTCCAAGATGATGTTGTACTAAGATTCAGTTCTATAGTCCTTAACATAACCAATTCCATTGCCCCTCTGCGTACTGTTAGAGTCAAAGTTATCATACCCCCCTGGCTTACACCCTCCACCCACTCCATAATGCTAAAGAGGGACAAGGCTTGGAGGTCCTGGTCCAAAATCAAACTCCCTTTCAACCTCCAACAATACAAAGAACTTTGCAACCTTACCAAGAAATCCATCTATAATGATAAGAAAACCTTCTAGAACAACCCTCCAACCACACACCTAACTAAACCAAAGAAATTATGGCATGCCATCAACTAACTTCTACATCCAGGTGGCCCCTCTTCCCTCTTACCATGCCCCAATAGCACAACCCTTGAAACTGCTACCAATTTAGGGGGGTGTGGCTATGCTGTAGACTGGTTGGCAGCATCTTTTCTCAGCTTTGCACTCAAAAGATATTTCTGACAGGAAATTTTAAAAACTAGATATTGTAGACAAACCTATTTTGCTGAATTACTTCTACTAATATCACTAGAAGTCTACATTGCAAAAAATTTGGCTTAATCATTATTATTTTTCCTGTCAAAAAAACAAGAAGGAAGTTATCTGAATCTACTGAAAATGAGATTTTCTAAGAAGACCACACAGGACCAGATGATGAGAAAGGGGATACAGTCTTTATGAAATGCTATACAACACTTATCAGTGAAATTTGACAAAATGAATACCAAACTGGACACTTTTGAAGAGAGATCTAAAAAACAAATACAGCAACTACAAGAAATAATGACACAACAGAAGTCTCAAATAGCTGACATAGAGAGATCCCTAAATGATACTGAGGTCAGACTCTCAGAACAAGATCTTCAGCTACATATTTTTATCAAAACAAAATGCTTCATTACAAAATAAAATAGAGGATCTAGAGAACAGGTCCAGACAAAATAACCTTCGCATCTATGGGCTACCAGAGAAAACAGAGGGAGATAACATGGTGACTTTCCTTACTACCTGGTTACCAGAAGTTTTAAAATTGCCTGAAGCTCTTTCTTATGGAATTGAAAGAGCCCATAGATCCTTAAGAGCTGCTTCATCAACCATCAAATCAAAAAATCACCCGAGATCAATAATAGTAAAGTTTTTTTCATCACAGGACAAGGAACTTATTTTAAAGACAGCATGGTCAACTTCTCCAGTTAAATACAAAGACAACAAAATCAGATTTGATAATGATTTTTCTGCTGGCATTATAACTGCAAGAAAAGAATGTCTCTCTCTGATAAAGGAATTGAAAAAAAGACAACTTAAAGTGCACCTGCTGTTCCCTGCAAGAATAAAAATATTTTTTACTGAAGGCCCTAAAACTTTTGACACTCTACAAGCAACAGTTTCTTATCTTTCAGCTAATAAAACCTTGGATAAAGTGGAAGAAATGGATTGTAGCTCCTTTGGGGTAAAGAGACATGCAGAAAAAAATGAATGGAGCACTGCTGACAAGAAGAAGAAGAAACTAAGAGACACATGAAAAGCACAAACATTATTGTTTTCTATTTGTTCTGTAAGGTAAAAAAGTTCTTCTTTAAAAGCATTCATGCTTTACATATGTGTCAGTCTTTGAAGCAATATAAATACAGGATAAACAGGACATTTTATAACTAAGGGAAACAACCCTAAAGAAAGCAAGGTAACATATCTTTCTTTACTACAGTGTAAATACTTACAGTCATGATTTCTCTAACTCTAAATGATATTTAGATAATTCATTTATAAATTACCTGCCTTTTACTGCTAGTATAGAATATGATGCATTTACACTGACATATTCATGTGGTGTGCTTAAATGAACATGATTCTTTTTATATTATTTACACTATGCTGCATGAAATATCTAAACTGTTGCATTTAATTTACATAATATATAAAAGCTGATAGCAATAACTGTCAAAAAGTGCCTTGAAAAGTAGTTATCTATTCTTTGATGCTAAAAGTGCCTTTTTGACTAACAAACAACTGTTTGGCTTGTATATCTGCCCTTAATGTTAAGAAAACTAATAGCAGTTTAATGAGCTCTTGTTGAGTTTAAAAAGCTCTAAAAGCTTCACTTACTTTGTTTTTGTCTTCCCACCATGGTCACAAGCTGGGAACTCTTATTTTGCCATCCCTAAAGTGGAGGTTCTTCAGTTAGAATCCATTAGTGTGTGTTAAATCCTCTACAAATGTACGAACAGCACAAAACGAAAGTAAACAGTCTGAGTGATGTCAGCACTGAAACAAGGCAGTATGGGTGTGGTTTAAGCTTTTAAGCTACTTAAAGTAGCAAGCACACTATTTATGAGATGACAAAGCGCTTTTACAGTTTAACAAATATTAAAAGTGCAGTGAAGTACCTAACAAATTTAGAAGGTATTAACACATGCATGATGTTTTATTATATTGTAACATTTGTTATTCATTTTGAATTGTACACATAAACAGCACACAAGGCTTAAAAAGAAGTATATCACTTGGAAGAAACTGTATGAATAGTTAACACATACAGACTTTACTAAAATCTTTTCTGATAACATCACCCAAGTAAATTACTATAATTGAACTTAATTTTATGAAAATTTAATATATTTAAGTCCTTGATTGGAACTATATAACATATTTGTAAACACATTGCAGCTAGGGTACTCAACCTTAAGGACAGTAAGTCAATTATGGCTCATGAATGTAGCTATTTGTTATTAGGCATTTTAAAGGTAAAAAGGAGTTGCTGTTTAATTATTAAGATACTCTGCAAATATTAAATCGGTCGAGTAGCACAGTCATTAAGCAGTAATGAGCAAGAAAAAATCTCATAGACTTGCTTATGATATTGTTAAATATACATAAAAAAGAACTGTTGAATTATAAGTATGCTTTTATTAAAGGCAAGTTATACTAATATTGAACATCCTCACTGAAAATGAATAGTTGTGTAGAGAGACAGTAACTCCCATTATATGACCAAGGCTATAGAGATTGTCTTGTATGTCTAAATTGATCAGCCTTGAACCTTAGATTACAAATAGACATGCAACATACTTTTACTTGTAATACTGAATATATATTATATATCATCACAAACGCTAAAGCCATTGTTAGCTATATCTCATATTAATCACTTTTATAGTATCTATATATCTCATGTTTTTTAAAATATGACAAGTATTAAAATATGAATTGAATAGCATAGGCATTTACTAATATATTGCTGTTGGTACATGATATGCATATAAATAACAGGTCTAATTTCTGTCTATGAAAATAAATACCAGGCTGTGTGCATTTGTTAATTATGAAAGAAGAGCTTACTATCTATTCTTTTTAATATCCTATAGGTATGTACTTGTTAGAGACACACACATGCTGCAAAGCTGATGGTTATTGCTTATCCATTAGTATATTTCTGACGGCAATGTTATAAATATATGGTGTGGACCACTTGAGTTGAGAATATGTCTATATCTGGCATGTTCTCGGTTTGAATGTTCTGTATTATCTATAATATGATATTGAGTTCCCTCACTAAATTCAAGGAAGCCACAACAGAAATAAATATTTATTAAAAAATGGAGAAAAGAAGGATGAAGAGAAAAAAGAAGGAAAATGGTCGGTGGTCATATAAGGTTATACTTTCCCATGTATTTAGAAGGGTTGACAGTAACAAGTACCAAACAATTGTGTTATAGCATGTTTAAAGTTTACTATGCTTGTTATATTTTCCAACATTGCAGTTATAACACTGTAGATAAATCCTGTAATATCATAAGGATTATGAGTTGCTATTTGACATGGTATACTAGCGGTGAAATGTGCCACTGGCACTAACAATATATAGGAACTGCCTTAAACTATATAATACCAATACCAAAAACAAATTAGTAACATTCATGCCACTAAAATATGATTTTTTGAATTAAATAAAAACTATAAAATTACTGATAAATCACAATAAAAGTGTAATATTATATTCATTGTTACGGACACTTCATGATTTAATTAAGTTATAGTATAGTTAACTAATGCATATAATGCTTAACATTTTTTTTATAGACCATTACAAAAGTTTGATACCTATGAATGCCACTTACACTATAAGGGAGTTAAACAGCAAGCATATTACTTTTAAGATGCATAACCGTTATTGCTATACAAAAGTTATATTAAAATAAGAGATTTTCCTTTACAATTTAAACAAAGCCAAATAATTAAGTATTAAATCTAGGTATAGTTGTGTTGCCTTAGTGTTTTATAAAATATTAAAAATAGATAAAGACTGTATTTAAGTAATCTGTAAATACAAATACATGTATACTTAAAAGATATATAAGATACTTTTCATTATAAAACTACCATGTGGCGGGGCTGGGGGAGGATGCTGAAATGCAGACCTAGAGGGATTGCTGATGGTTAGATGATTCAAGGATGAGATGTTTTTTCTCATGGAGGGAATTGGTGGTTGTTTATCTTATGTTTTCAGTATTGATCTTGTAATGTACTTTTATTGGGTGTCTATAATATATTATAATACTGTTGGAAGAAGAAAGAACAAGTCATTCTCTTCATGTACACACATCTACACATTGTTATGAGTATTTGAATATGGATAAAAGCAAAGCTAATATAAATCCAATTGCAAAATGTATATCTATTAATGTAAATGGTTTAAATAATAGCTGCAAAAGAGGAAGTCTTTACAGATATTTAAAGCTATGTGAAGCACAACTAGTATTTTTACAGGAAACTCACCTTACACAGGACGACATAAATAAAATAAACAATAAATGTTATGCAGTACTAGTAAGTTCCACCTATAGTCAAAAGTGAAGGAGAGTAGCAATTTTGTGGAAAAACACTACTTTAATGCCTAAAATCATAAACACATTTCATGACAACTCAGGAAAATTTTGTCTAGTGACAATATCTATCACTGAAATGGTATATACATTAGTGAATATTTATTGGATACCAGGACTAGGAGTTAGAGTGACCAAACAACACTTAGAAGACATTGTACAATATGCCAAAGGCAATTTAATCGTAGCTGGAGATTTCAATTGCATTATAAAAGAAACTGGCACAAATACTAAAACTACATGTAAGAGATCACCTTTAACAAAGTTGTTATCTGAGTTTGTTGAAACTTTTAATATAGTTGACATAAATGAGTATGCTATCCCGGATTCACTATTTGTTTACACATTTTTTCCATAGACATAATACATACTCTAGAATAGATAGAGTGTACATAAAAGATTTAAGCACTAAATTAAATAAAGTCAAAACAATTTCATGTCCATTTTCAGACTATAACACCATAACGTTTGAGATA
The DNA here is from genome assembly GCF_019279795.1 of Protopterus annectens. Taxonomy (NCBI): domain Eukaryota; kingdom Metazoa; phylum Chordata; order Ceratodontiformes; family Protopteridae; genus Protopterus; species Protopterus annectens. The sequence continues at coordinate 1,550,663,426 of NC_056746.1, read as the reverse complement.
GACTTGTGTTTCAAGAGAAGAATATCGGTAACAAGAATATCATCTTACATAACAAATCTCAAAGATTTTAAGGAATTTTATATTAAAGAGACACAAGCATTCTTAGATATGAATCTTACGAAAGATGTATCTGAAATATATATATATATATATATATATATATATATATATATATGTATATGGGATGCATTGAAAGCATACTTATATGGAAGAGCGGTGGGGTGGTATAAAAATAAGCAAAAGCAGTGGAATAAGGAATTAATGGAATTACAGTCAAAAGTGGATAATTTAAAGCTTGATATTCAGAATGGAAACACCAACTTAATAAAAGAACTGGAAGATACTAATAAAAAATACTCAGAGATGCTACACCACAAAATAATGATCAACTTAGAAAAAATTAAACTATGTTACTATTCAATGAACCCTAAAAAACAACGAAGAATGGCAAATAGTACTAATAAAACAAATCAAATCAAGGAAATACATAATACAGAAACCAAAAAAAAAGTGTCTGATTTAGAAGGAATACTAGAAGCTTTTAGGCTATTCTTTCATAAACTTAATAATCAAAATAAGAAAATAGAAACACATTCAGTATTGAAAGCTTTTCTTAAAAACAATGTTGAAGTTAGGTTATTAGAGGAGCAGGTACAACTGATAGATAAGCAAATAACAATGACAGAATTTAAAGCTGAAGTAAATAAGCTAAAATTAAACAAAGCTCCAGGTATAGATAATATCACCCCAGACATGTTTAAATTACTATCTAATGAGGCGTTGCTGTTGTTATTGAATGTCTTTACATCAGTTAAAAATGGTAAAGGCATCCCTCCTTCTTGGAAGTACACATTAATATCACCAATTCTGTAACAAAGTAAAGATCCCAGTGAATGTTCTTCATACATACCCATTTCACTTCTTAATATAGATTATAAATTTTTTATGGCAATACATGCTGCTTGAATAAAACAATTACTACCATTTTTGATAGAGGAGGATCAAACAGGTTTTATAAAAGATAGGAACACTTATGACAACATCAAAATAATTATTTCCTTAATTGATTATATAAATGTCACAAAAAACAAAATGAATGTTATTAGTTTAGATATAAATAGCGCATTTGATTCAGTGAACTGGAATTATTTATGGTTAGTTTTAGAAGAATATGGCTTCTCAAACAACTTCACGTTGTTAATAAAATCATTATATGAAAAATCATTGGCTTATATAAAACTGGGATCTTGTCTGTCTAAATCTATTAAAATAACAAAGGGCACAAAACAAGGCTGCCCTCTTTCTCCGTTATTGTTTGCGCTAGTCATTGAACCCTTTGCAAATAATATACGTATGGATAAAAATATTGAAGGAATACAATTAGACAACAGCCTAGAGCTTAAAATTCAATTTTTTGCTGATGATATTTTAATTACCTTAAAGAATAATAATAGCTCTTTAAAAGCATCATGGGACTCAATTCAAAACTTTCAAAACTTTTCGGATCTTAAATTTAATGAGAACAAAACAAATGTGTTGCTTATAAAATACTAATAAAAAAGATCTAAACAAAAAATACCATAAATATATCCCCACCGATAATACAATTAAATACTTGTGAATTATAATAACTAACAACCTAGATACTACAATTGAAAGAAATTATAAAGAGACCTTAAATAATATTTAAAATCTAATACAAAGATGGAATAAGTTATTCTTTTCAATGGAAGAAAGACTCTATATAATTAAAATGATCATATTTCCAAAAATTCTTTATGTTATACAAGCTTGTTCTTTGCCACCAGCTAAATCGCACCTAAAACAAATAAATTATTTAATGGTAAGATTCCTATGGTATCCAAAAAAGCCAAGGATAGGTATGAAATATCATCTAGATGATTGGGATATGGGTGGCATAGGTTTACCAGACATAGAAGTATATTTGTATTCATCTGTTATTAAAACAATATCATTATGGCTAAATACAAAATATACATCAAAATGGAAGCTAGTTCATGAGAGAATCTGGTTAAAATCAGGATTTGTAGTAGCAAATAAGTATACCGATTTCATACCAAACAATTTTTTTATGGCTGATGAAGGAATATATGATGATACATAAGTATAAAAATATAAGTTCCAAATACATTACTTATACATTAACAATTTTCCAAAATCTTATTAATAGCAATCCTGATATTAAAGCATGGTCATTTTTATTATATCCAGTAGAGTACACACAAGGTAATATAATAACATTTGATACAGAAGTAGTCAACATGCTTAAAGAAAAGGATTTAATATATTGGCATCAATTGGTAAACTCTGGAAAACTCCTGACAATATACCAAATTAAAAGGAAATTAAATATGGAAAATAGTTCATGGCTACATGTACAAGAATTAAGACAGTATATATTAAGCAAACAAGAAACAATGCCACCATCAATAAGACAGAATGTTTCTAATCTTATAGAACATATAATATTACTAATGAATCAACCCATTACTGGAAAGGGATACTTATCCCCCTGGATTCATGAAGCTCGGCGCAAGGCCGGTGTAAGGCGTGCGCCGGCAGTGCAGTGTATAACCGGCGTAGTAGCGCCACATGCATAGTAATGAGTGCGCGCCGCAACCACAACCACGTGCAGAGGGCACGTGCGCGAGCCCAAGTAGGATGCGCCCGTAGGCGTGGCCAAGCCGGCAGGCGAGGAGCAACCTAAAGTGCTGACTGTCACAGGCCGCTTGCAATAGTAACCACACCAGCCAGTGTCCGTGGATACTGAAACGTACACAGAGTATGCAACATAGTACCCGTCTACACAAAACGGAGAACCAAACATCAACCCACGAAGTCCAAATTGTACCCGTCCAAGGAACAAAGGATACGCGTAATACCATGTCCGTCACGCAATGCACCGTCAGTGGGCATACCCAGTGAAGGTGTACCGCAGCATGTCAGCACGCCGCACCAACACACAAGTAGCCCCATGGGCATGGTCACCAGCAGTTCCACAGTGGTAGTGAGAGTACACAGCCGGGCAGCCGTGTCTATATAACAACCAGAAGGATACCAGATACCCTAAACACAGACAAACATGTACTACACCCAGCAACGTCCCCATCACATACACATAGGACGGCGTATGCCGAAGCGGAATGTCCAGAAGCAGAACCCATGCATGCAAATGTAATACACAACAGCCCCGTCATAGCACGTAACCCGCACACATGTACGACCGTCCACCCAATCCAGGTAGCAGCCTTGTGCAGCTGCACACCTACACACAGTGGGTATACCTCGAATGTAGTATGAAGTATTGTCCTAGGCAGTGCCACGCGTGCAAATATGTACCCCACATGTCAACATCCCACCGCAGGCACTGATATCCAAATGGCTGCATGTGAATGTGTCTGCAGAATGCGTACATCCCGCATGTGGTACGGACCTGTCGAAACCCCATAGGCGTTCACATGCTATGGTGTCCATAACTGTACACATCTGGACAAAGCAGTATGTGCAGCCACTGTACTGATGATTAGCTATGCAGACATGTCAAACACAACACATAGGGCGGAACATCCGCCCACCAAGCAGGACACCCCAGCAGGGTGCCACATGCACAGAAGGTGAAGGTGGGACATCACACGTAGATAATAGTGGTGCTGGATGGCCAAACACCCACGGCCAATGCAAAGGATTGAATAACACGTATATGCCCGGATGAATGGGTATGTCATATCATGGGAATAGCCTAAGCTATCCAACATAATAGCCATGCGTACCAGATACAAACTGCCAGTAACATGCAGTAGTAATGCAGGAAGGCATACATGACTGTGGGAATATCACAGGACATATGGCACGTGCCAAGTGTCGACGCATGATACAAATGTCCAGGATGGGGCCCCCTGCAAAGAGGAACACGTGACAACCCCACCCCCCACTTACGTATCGGCAGTGGAAACACAACCCAAACACACACCAACACGACCGTCCATCCCACGATAGCAACGGAGGCTGGTCAAAGACCACCATGATGCGTGCACAAACAGGGACACGTGTAACTGTCGCTCTGACAACCCCCCACAGGCCAATGCATAATAGCATGGACATACGCATGTAATGCTGCAAAGGATGTGTGGTAGTCCTCAGTATCACAGAGGTAGGTACACAGATACACTGTAATCAACCGTGACATATGTGCACTGTACACAGCATACCAGCAGGTAATACAGAGTGCAATCATGTGACACAGAAATATCCATGTACGAATGACGACAGGGGATAGACAAGTGTGAATGGGACAAACTATGAACATAGGTTCATAGGTACATAGGTTCATAGTAGGCTATCTGCCCAAGTGCATTTATAAGCCTAGCCCATAGTTATGTGGCCTTCGCCACCCCTTCAGGTTGAAGAAAACTATGCCTATTAAATTGCTGTACCTCTGTCAAGCAGTGACACTGAAGTAATCCCTGGGGCATATCTGTGATCTCCCATCCATTGGTCAAGATTCCTCTTGAACAAGGCCAGTGGGGTGCTCTGCCCCACATGTACTGGGATGTTGTTCCACAGCATAGTGAGTCACTGGGTGATGAATCTGTCCCTCCAGCACGTTCCATTAATGACCATGTCAAGGTATACATCTCCCGCCCATGTGGTTCTGAGGGATCTAGATTCATTAGGTGAAGCATAGTCATCAAATCTGGGTGTGACATGGCCTTGTATGTCAGGCACAGGTCACCTCTGAGCAAGTGGTATGTGACTGAATAGAGCCTGAGTTCTTGCAGTCGGGCAGCATAACACATATCCTTGAGACCCCGTATCCTTCTGGTGATGAACTTGTGGGGCCTTTCCAGCTGCTGCAGGTGTTGGGTCAGATACATTCCGAATGGGGTATTGTACTCAATCATAGGTATAATGAGTGATGAGTACAGGGGGACGATGACCTCCCATGATCTACATGTGAATCCCTGCATGATCAGGTGGGCAATGTAGAAGGTCTACCTAACTACTTTATCAACGTGAGTGTCAAACGAATGGTTACTGTCAACCTGGGTCCCCGGATCCCTGGTAACTTCATCTGTGCTCAGTGGATTGCCACCTATATGGTAGCCAGGGGTAACCTTGAACTTCCTGAAGGGTATGACTATGCATTTCTAGGCATTTAGCTGTCGGCCATGTCTCTGGTACCAGTCATCCATTTCTGTGAGGCCCGTCTGAAGGATATCTGTGTCAGATGTGTGTTCGACTATGGCACCCATTTCGCAGTCATCTGCAAACCTTGTCAGCCATAACCCTCCTGTGTTTGCTTGTACTTCTGAAAAGGAGATGCCGAACAAGAGTGGACCCAGGACTGAGCCCTGTGGGACACCACTTGTGACCAGCTTTGAGTCTGACATGGCACCAGCAACTCTGACCATGTGGGTTGTCACTTAGCCAGTTTGCAACTTATCTTGTGATGTATGGGTTTACATTCAAGCTGATGAGATTTACAATGATACCTGAGGGGGGTATTGTGTCGAAGGCCTTTGCCAGGTCGAGGTAGGTTGTATGGACTGCCTTACCCTCATCAATGGCCTTGGTGACTGTTCCCAAACTGTCAACAAAGCTTAAAAGGCATGATCTGCCTTTGACCAAGCCAAACCGGGTTGGATCTGAAGTCTGCAAGTTTCCTATGTCTTTATCTATGAGTTCCATTATGATCCTCTCCATGGCTTTGCAGATAAGGCTTGTCAAGCTAATGGGATGGTAATTTCCAGGGTCAGTGGAGGCACCGCCTTTGTGAAGTGGGACCACAGTTGCCTTGCGCCACTACTTGGGTACGTATCCTGAGGTGAGGCTAAGATTAAACAGCTGTCCTAACTGCGGGTTTAATTCCTCATTGAGATTGTGGAGTACACAGCCGGGGACACCATCTGATCCCATGGATGCTGTGTATACTGCCTTGGAGAGAGCAGTTCTCACCTGGGTGTTAGAGATGTTCCGGGAGCTACAATCCTCTGGTAGAGATATCCCTCCTTTTGGGGGGGAGGGGTGGGAGAGGTCTGCACTGAACCTGTCAGCCAGTATGTTGGCAATGTGTGTAGGTTCAGTAATCTTCACATCATTTTGAAGTAATCCTGAGCATATCTGGGAGTTTCCTCCTAGGTGTCTAACATAGCTAAAGAAGGCCTAAGATTGTCTTATGTGTCCTTGGTGAAGTATCTCTCGAATTTGCCTTGTATAATTTTATGAGAGCCCGTAGTTCTGCATGTATAATGAGCAAGGGTGTCATACCTGTCAAGGATTCTGCTCTATCTTGTAGTAGCCTCCTCCTTTTGTTGTCGAGCCTGTTAATGGCTGGGGTCCACCAGACCAGACGCTTGCCTCTGGTACAAAGAGTCTCAGTTTTGTTTGGGATTGCCTGATCCATGCAGTCCCGTAGGTGCTGGTAGAAGGCATATGTAAGTGATTCAGCGGTATGAGTAATGATTACCACCGGCTCAGGGGCCTTAAAGGAGACCACACTAGTGTGTAGAAGTGTGAAGTTGGCTTTTGAGGAAAGGCATATGTATTGTAACCGGCACCACCCACAGCATTGTATGCCAATAGCAGAAGCTATTGTAAGTTGTCCAAACACACGTGTCCGCACACACGGAATATCATAGCAATAACCCACGCCCGGCTGTGGTTAATGCTAGACATACCCATGGTAGACGTGGTGCGGTCCCGAGGCCGATGCCCGAGGGACCACACAAAGGCAACCGTGGGTAAATACAGCAGTACCCACACCCAGACGCGGGTCATTGCTAGTATGCCATATCATCTAGGGAAAGAAACCATATATTCTCAGACATAATGGCACAGCATAATGCCTGTCCACCGCACATCCGCAGACATATGGCACCCGCAGCGGTGCGGACGTACTGCGCGAGATGTCCATTGCCAATGTCGACACTGTCTCGCTATGTGAAACAAAGTCAACATAGCGATTCAATACAAAACAGCGGCGGAGAGCCCGATGTCCCCGTTGCTGTGCTGTTCAACCTGTTCCGCCATGTTAAATGTGTGTAGCAGAGCGGGACTGCCCCAAAGTAAGCAACGGACATGTCCGTGGCTCAGTGAAAGCTGTTACGCAATGTTAAACCCATGTAACATAGCGACAGAGGTCATAAATACCGAGGTATAGTAATGGAAATAGGTCCGGTCAACCAGACTGTGTGCAATTACTATAACACGATCTACAACGGGCACACTGGCCAATCAGCGCACACGGTTACGAATAATGGGGGGGGTATGGTATCATAGACACGGACAAACCGTGCCCATGTGACTCATCTGACATTCGTATAAGGTCAGGGCAGTTCCGTACACTAGGCGGACAAGACCAAACCCAAAGCACCACAGGAACACCCTGACAACCGAAGGCCTGTATGCGTAGGGGCTATAAGCCCCTGTGATCTGAATATCCCTGCGGTCACGACATATGCATCCCGGGCCATGAGCGGTAGGGAATAAGGAATGTGTAACATGTAGTACCGCACTTTTCCCAGCAGGAGAATGGATGCCTGTGACGTACATGAGTGCGGGTGGGGATATGTAAATTTAGCTGAGTACCATGGGTATGCATATAAATGAGACAGAACAGCTAACGTGTAGTGGTCACAGCAACCGGCAAACGTGGATGCAGTCCCGTTTGAATTACGACTATAGAACATATAAATGTGAACGTGTACGTAATGCGTCCATGCCGCAATGACAGTTACATGTGTAAAGGCGAAGGTGCGTTCCGCACATGTCCGTCAACCAGATCAGAGATATGTTACCAGAACAGTCACAACTAATACAGACCACGTAACCACACAGACCCAGTAAACATATGTAACCAGAATACGGATATGCATGTGCGCCTGCGCGTAACCCACAATTAGGAAATGCAAGTGCGCGTGTGCTTGTGTGATCCGCTCACAGCAGGGAAAGTTAATACTGTGTCCTCCACATCAGTTATACATGTCTCAAACCTGTCAGCCTCTGAAAGTATGGACAATGCCATGTAAAGTACCGGTAGAAATAGTGAAAACACATGCTATGTGATAAGACAAACATAGAATGTGGATAGAATAACGTGTGTGTTAGTAGTATGGATTGACGACGGTTATGCATCTGTAACCCGACCCACTTGTCAGAAGGTGCCACCGTACGAATTGTGTTTAGTTGACTCACACGTGTTGACCGGGCTAGGCTAGCTGGATATATGTCCAGTGTCAGCAGAGGCCCGTGGAGAAATGCTCCACACACAATAATAGCACAACATACCAAAGTACTCATATATGTAACCGAAAACGAACAACAATAGAAAGTGTCCTGAAAGGACTGGTTACATACAGATCCCAGACGACAGAGAAATATATGGCCAGTAGAAGCACGTCACAATTATGGGATCAGGTCCCTATAGAAGCAAGAAGGTCTCACATGACACGCCAGCGAATTGCCAGATAGACATATGTCACTGTAACACACAGCAAGATTAAGGGCCAACCAGCCGTACACCATGCCAGAACCTGTACAGTGGAAAGGTATGGTATGGTAATAGATGTGTGTACACAGGTAATCCACAGACACTAACAAAGCAAGGTATGAAACGAAGGGTTCACATGTACATATCTACACACAGCAGTCCGACGGCCTGTATTTATGACACATGGACATAGATATGTCACTCGAAAACAAGATGTAAACAACTACAGTTTATTCCATATCATATTTATATAGTTATATACAGTCATATTCATATTTAACATTGTGACTCGTATTTACATTCATATTTATACAAAATATGCATTTAATTGTACATATTTATTCAATGATTTTGAATCTTAATACAACAATTATACACATTCATATACATAATATCATTATCAACACACTACATTCTAAGGTTTACTCACAGCAATTATCATTTATGCCTCAATATACTGATTGTGTTGACCAATATTGTATTTATATTAACACATTGTTGTTGTATTAATGTTTCCATTAAGTAATGTATGCAACACTGATATTTATATGTAACTTTATCTTTAAGACTTGGAGCACTGTCCACTTAACTACGAGCAGGTTTACTGATTAACTGTCTTTAAACTGACTCTGAAGGAAGTATATAAGGGATGACAATCTAATGTATTTCATACTCTGACGATGCCCCATGTTAGTGGGTGAAAGCGCTCAGTATCTGTGGACTGTGGAGTGTATCGTTTTTGTCATCGTTTGTTTTGGTCTGGTTTATGTTCATTAATGTCTTTCATGAAGATGACCAGGACTCAAGGTCTGCTGTATTTCCGCCTACTGGCACATGGATATAGATATGCCAAGTAATACATAATATGGGTAGTCAAGCAGACATCCATGAATGGGGAACATACAGCATCAGTCAAAACCACTGGCCAGATGGTGACAGTCCAACAAGTTCTACACTTTACATATGCACACTGGTGTCCATTGTAGGACTCCAAAAATTGATCCTATCACAATATCAACCAGCTGCGATCGACCCAGAAGAAGTGACAGCCGTGACTATGGCACAGCTAGACATATGCACCACCAGCGTGTTTAAGGTTGATGACAAGTGTCCATGAAATGCAGGACATATGAACAGAAATCCCCAGATCGTCGAGTCCACGGACGTGCGTCCACATCCCAGTCCTGCACACATGAAGGATGTGGAATGTGTACCGTTGAGGGTTGCAGCCATGGAATCCTGGGTATGCAGAAATGGGGCTTGGTGTTGTTTGGCAGATAATCCGTTGGCCCGCCCTGTGGGAGGGATGTGGGTATAGCACATGCCCTACTCCCCACTTATGATGCAAAGCATCCACCGGATACTGCTGAAAGCAGGTGTGAAATGTGTACAGCCCTATATCAGTGTCCAGTAGGCGATTCCCATGGATGGACAAGCGTACGACCAAGATGGCACCCATAACTGGAAACCTGGCGGAATTACACAGCTGCAGTAAGGCATAGCACAGGAAATACAGATAGGGACTACATTAGACATTCCCCATACAAAGTCAGACCGTCGTGCGAATACCGGCGTACACAGCTCTCAATCATCCATCACCAAATTGTGGATCACTCGCTTCCATAATGCGGAACAAATGGGTGACCTGTGGAACACATACTAATGGCTCACTAACAACTTCAACTAGGAAGGTCATAGGATGGTTAAACTCTGCCGTTCCCACCTATAAAGACGATCCTCTAATGAATTAGTATGATTAATGTCAACTGACCATGGAGTACACCTAATCAACATAAAATAACCGCTGGCACCTTCTGGCACACAATCCAAAAACCACATAGGTAGATGAAACAGTCAACGTAGAAATTGTCCAGCACAGTGCCCAAATGGTATAAAAAGGTTCCTTCAAATACAAGTAAGCGCTTTCACCCGTAGGCTCCTACAGACTTACACATAACATAAAAGCATTCAGGCTTGAAATATCCCTCCTTACATTGTCATTGGTCAATTTCACATCAAACAATGAACAATTAACCCCAGCATATAAAGCGCAAACGCAATGTGAAATACTCACACATATATTAACATCCTTAAAAACATCTTATTAAAACATGTATAATATTATCTTGTACTATGCCTAATTCTCATCAATTATAAATCTAACTATATATATAGAAGATATGTATATTATATCAATGTAAAACAGTGGTAAACAACTGAAAGAGTGCAGTAATAGGTGTTAAATGTATAGCTGTACCTAAACTACATCCCTGTTAGTTGGGTGTAAGCCACCTGCTTCTCAAAAGAGGCTTAATCTGTGCTTCATCATTCAACCTTGGTGTTTGGTCAGCTCTCCACCTAATAATCCATCTCAATTCGCATTCTAAAGTATAGTTGGTAAGGTCCCCCCCTCTGGGATTAAAATCTAGCCTTCGTAAAACACTGCATGTAAAAGTATGCCTTGGGATGTGCTCATAGCCGGCCGTAGGCATAGGCCAACCTGGCGGCTGCCTAGGGTGCCGCACTAGCAGGGCCACCTGTCTAGTAGTTATGTCATGTAGGTACACCAGGATGGGGGCACCATGTGTTGTGGAGGTGGCCGCCATGGAGCCCTAACGCCTAGGGCAGCGGTTGATCTAAGGCCGCTCCCGTGCTGCCATAGGAGGGGTAGTACGGTCTGCAGGTATGTGCTGAAGTGCACATGAAACAGCGGTCTACAAGGATTACCCATAGTGGCGACACCTGCACAGACGGCTGTAGCGGGACATACACACGACCATGCACACAGCTCAGATAGACATACACACACCATAAACAGGCAATGATACACAAGGTTTATGGCATGTACGGGTACAGTGTCAGTACAGCAAGGATAGCTGTCTGCCACGATATCCAGAAGATGTCTCTAGGGCGTGCCGGAATACGGACGTTGCATGGACAATGGGTGGATATGCATCGTAGCACAGTTCTATGTGTCAGCCATGCAAATATGCGATACATGGGACAGACAGCTGTCCATGCAAGAGCAGCACTATGAGCATCGAGAGAGATACAGACGGTCACATGTGGCAAGGCTGGGAGTGTAACGTACACAGCACCACCCCACCACACCACAGCAGGGCACACATGGAGAACACGCTACGGAGGTCGCCAACCCAGCAGGCACACAGGCAGTCCACGAGCTGTGTCTCACCATCCACAAACACAGAGATGTTGGCAGGCTATAGGTGTTCTGCGGAACCTCTAAAGCCATAACCTATGAACCCATGCGGCTGGGAGCATAGACACACACACACACAGCTGGCAGGCATGGGTATTGACCTTACTCCCACCTACCCAACCGCACGACAGTATGACACAGGTATGGAACACGCTACGTGGACCACTGAACACAGCACCGTCAGAGACACACGTCTAGGTGGGTGACAACATCCGTAAAGGAATAGACGCTGATAGGCAAGGTATGTGTTGCGAAGCGTCTAAAAGAACCACTCTTCCCAGGGGCAGCTGTAAACACACACACACACACACACACACACACACACACACACACACACACACAGAGAAGGACCAGGAGTTGAACCTATGCCTACCTACATGAACACACTACAGCATGATGCATTTACAGAACGTGCTACCGAGATTACTGAGCACAGTGCTGTCAGAGGCATACTTCTAGGCGGGTGACATCATCCGTAAAGGAAGAGCTGACAATAGCCAAGGTATGTGTTGCGAAGCGTCTAAAAGCATTACCATCTGCAGAGGCAGCTGGAAACACACACACACACACACACACACACACACACGGGGAAGGACCGGGAATTGAACCTACGCCTACCTACATGAACACAGTACAGCATGATGCATTTACAGAACGCGCTACTGAGATTACTGAGCACAGTGCTGTCAGAGGCATACTTCTAGGCGGGTGACATCATCTGTAAAGGAAGAGCTGACAATAGCCAAGGTATGTGTTGCGAAGCATCTAAAAGCATGACCATCTGCAGAGGCAGCTGGAAACAAACACACACACACACACCTCACACACATATGGGGAAGGGCCAGGAGTTGAACCTACGCCTACCTACATGAACACACTACAGCATGATGCATTTACAGAATGTGCTACCGAGATTACTGAGCACAGTGCTGTCAGTGGCATACTTCTAGGTGGGTGACATCATCCGTAAAGGAAGAGCTGACAATAGCCAAGGTATGTGTTGCGAAGCGTCTAAAAGCATGACCATCTGCAGAGGCAGCTGGAAACACACACACACTCACACATGGGGAAGGGCTGGGAGTTGAACCTACGCCTACCTACATGAACACACTACAGCATGATGCATTTACAGAATGCGCTACCGAGATTACTGAGCACAGTGCCGTCAGAGGCATACTTCTAGGCGGGTGACATCATCCGTAAAGGAAGAGCTGACAATAGCCAAGGTATGTGTTGCGAAGTGTCTAAAAGCATGACCATCTGCAGAGACAGCTGGAAACACACACACACACACACCGGGAAGGGCCGGGAGTTGAACCTATGCCTACCTACATGAACACACTACAGCATAATGCATTTACAGAACGCGCTACCGAGATTACTGAGCGCAGTGCTGTCAGAGGCATACTTCTAGGTGGGTGACATCATCCATAAAGGAAGAGCTGACAATAGCCAAGGTATGTGTTGCGAAGCGTCTAAAAGCATGACCATCTGCAGAGGCAGCAGGAAACAAACACACACACACACACACACACACACCTCACACACACACAGGGAAGGGCTGGGAGTTGAACCTACGCCTACCTACATGAACACACTACAGCATGATGCATTTACAGAACGCGCTAGCAAGATTACTGAGCACAGTGCTGTCAGAGGCATACTTCTAGGCGGGTGACATCATCCGTAAAGGAAGAGCTGACAATAGCCAAGGTATGTGTTGCGAAGCATCTAAAAGCATGACCATCTGCAGAGGCAGCTGGAAACACACACACACACCTCACACACACACGGGGAAGGGCCGGGAGTTGAACCTATGCCTACCTACATGAACACACTACAGTATGATGCATTTACAGAACGCGCTACTGATATTACTGAGCACAGTGCTGTCAGAGGCATACTTCTAGGTGGGTGACATCATCCATAAAGGAAGAGCTGATAATAGCCAAGGTATGTGTTGCGAAGCGTCTAAAAGCAAGACCATCTGCAGAGGCAGACGGAAACAAACACACACACACACACACACACACACTCACACACCTCACACACACACGGGGAAGGGCCGGGAGTTGAACCTATGCCTACCTACATGAACACACTACAGCATGATGAATTTACAGAATGTGCTACCGAGATTACTGAGTACAGCGCTGTCAGAGGCATACTTCTAGGTGGGTGACATCATCCGTAAAGGAAGAGCTGACAATAGCCAAGGTATGTGTTGCGAAGCATCTAAAAGCATGACCATCTGCAGAGGCAGCTGGAAACACACACACACACCTCGCACACACACGGGGAAGGGCCAGGAGTTGAACCTACGCCTACTTACATGAACACACTACAGCATGATGCATTTACAGAATGTGCTACTGAGATTACTGAGCACAGCGCTGTTAGGAGGCATACCCCTAGGTGGGTGATATCATCTGCAGAGGCAAGGCAGCCGATAGGGAATGAAGACAGAGTGTGCAGTCACACAGCATGTTACCATCCCAAGGTGGGCATACAGTAACACGGTAGTGCTGCACTCGGGAATACCAAATAACTACGGAGCACAACATCACGACATAGATATGGGATGCACCACAGACAGCATACCCTATGAGGGGGCAACCGGCGTGCATGATGTAGGCAGCCATTGTGGCATATCAACCACATATGACTCACCCGGACGGCCACCATGGCTATGCAGGATGTCATTGGCCATGGCTACATGCCTAGTAGCAAACATCGGTGCCGACTGTACTGTGTACCCCCAAATGGCATACTGGGCATGCCCTCACACCTAGCGGTCGCGAAGGGGCAACATACATGCACACGGGGTATTGTCAGAGACGGGCGCGGTGTGCACTGTATTGTGTGTCCATCTACACAGCTGCTTACTGGGCATGCTCACACACTTAGAATCTGCAGAGTGCAGACATGCACACACATGGGGTGGAAACATGGAAGGGCAGAGTGTGGACTGTTGTGTGTGTCCACCTACACAATAGCAACCCGGGCATGCTCACACACGTGGCGGTTGCAAAGGGGAAACATACATGCACATGGGTATCTTCACAGACGGGCGCGGTGTGCACTGTATTGTGTGTCCATCTACACAGCTGCTTACTGGGCATGCTCACACACTTAGAATATGCAGAGTGCAGACATGCATACACATGGGGTGGAAACATGGAAGGGCAGAGTGTGGACCGTTGTGTGTGTCCACCTACACAATAGCAACCCGGGCATGCTCACACATGTGGCGGTTGTAAAGGGGAAACATACATGCACACGGGGTATCTTCACAGACGGGCGCAGTGTGCACTGTATTGTGTGTCCATCTACACAGCTGCTTACTGGGCATGCTCACACACTTAGAATCTGCAGAGTGCAGACATGCATACACATGGAGTGGAATCATGGAAGGGCAGAGTGCGGACCGTCATGTGTGTCCACCTACACAACAGCAACCCGGGCATGCCCACACACATAGTATGTGCTACGCGCTGTCCGGCATGCAGATGGAGTGTACACACCACAAGTCATGGCCAGGTAAACCCTTACACACGCACAGGGTGGACACACATGCAGTTACATGTACATACACAGATGACATCACAGGAGTCACGGGTGCAGGCTGAACATGTACACATTGCAGTGAACACTGTAGCTGCCATGCCAGCACCATGTCATCGGTGCAGCAGTATGCCTCACGGTCCAGCAACAGCATGTGACATATGTCCACAGGTCTATATGGCGGTGTACGCCCGTCATGCAGAGTACACATGTACTATCAATGATCCCACAGGTGTGATGTAGTCTGCCCATATCGATATACATGGACAGGCGTGTTCCACACAAACCACGGGCCTGACACAGATATGACACATGACTGCAGCTGTACCACAGTGAAACAATGTCCGGATATGTCATATATGTGATTGTCTGGTTGTGTGCATGGACTGCACACAGGACACATACGAAGCCTGTGATGTACCACATGCATAACACTGGCGTACTCAGTAATACACACACGAGTGAAAGGTGGACACATGTCTGTGGTATGCTCCCCCTACAGGGTGTAGCGGTGTTGACTGGGACACATATCCTTGTACAGTTTGCCTGTGACAGCTGTGATACCATACCACAGTCCATGTTCCATGTATGTCGACACACATGTCACAACGTAGCAATGCATGCACACATGGCAACAGGGGATACATGTGACACATGTACTGTGCATGGTGCAGCCATGCATGAGCGGTGTCCAATGTCCATAACACAGTTGCAACCCCCTACCACATGCATACCCATCATGGGGGCCGTCATATGGTGGTATAGTAACAGCACGCATGGCGGTATGTGTGTACATCATGTGTTTAAACACCTGTCCACATACATGTGTGCAGGTGGTGGTCACAGGTGTGTCACACACCATCCTACCCTGCCATGTGCATACAGTCTGCTATGTCGCCATTACATGACAGTGCTGCCATAATGCATACCCATCAGTCGGGTGCCAACGACCATATGTCACATGGCCACTGTAACCAGTACCACCTCCCAAGTGCATATATCGGCACAGCTGCCGGATACAGTGTTGGTACGCATGATGCACTACATACCGCTGCACGCCTGCACATATCCCATATAGCAGGTGTGGCATACCCAGCACCGACATGTGTGCAGGACTGTGTGCCCATGTATGCCACAGATTGGGGGGACTATGTGCCACGTGCCACACATCACTGTACACCATGGTAGAGATCTGTACATACCTCAGTGTGGGGTGCATGGATGTGGATGGTGCAGTACATGCAACACGTCGTCCCTCCGTGTAGACATGTGTGGTCACCACCATGTCAGTGTGTCAACATGTGTGTATGTCTGCTGCCCGTTGTGAGGGTGTATGCAGATATAGTGTTGTGAATGGACACTAACCACACAGGGTGACCATCCTGTACTGGTGCTGCATTGTACAACCCTGTCAATGCCATAGTTGTGAGCCATGCTGGCCACCTGTGCAAGTCTGCCCCCTGTGACATGGCGTGTGGGTGCATTGTATTGTGTGGGTGCTGACCACACAGGCAGGTGTCCCCATCTGCACACAATGGGGTGTGCGCCATAGTGGTGTACACCCCGTGAATGCGGACATATTCCTGTACCGGTACAGTGTCCTACTGCTACACAGCGTTCACCACAGCTGACAGGTGACACCTGCGGTCAGTCGCCAGCATGCTGTGTACGACACCTGCAGACTGTCACCATACCTGTACTGTGTCATGCCATGTATGTGATGTCTCTGTCCACCATAGCCTGTGGCACCGACCACAGGCATCAGGTGCAGTATATGTGTGGGCATGTGTGTCATGTACTGTGTAAACAACGTTACACTACATCTGGCTCCGTGCTCCACAGGTTTACACGTAGAACGTCTCTACTTGCAATCTAAACTGTCTGTTCTCTATCACAAAGGCTCAGCACCTGCTCCCATGGTATTCCTACATAGGTGAAGTACATGTATACTAGATGGAGTACTACACTAGCCTAGAATCCCCTGAAGTACCCACTTCCCTATAGGTCCCTTCTGACCCAGTTACACAGCAAACGCATTCACGTTCTCTGGCATGTCGAAGGGTCAATTGATAGCGACCTCTCCTGTTCAGATGGTGAATCTGGGCATCCTGAGGCAATGTCACAGGTGCCTCATGGACACGGACAAGCCGCACCTCCCCCACTAAACATAATACATGTGGGAGATGCAACTATATAGCCAGACAGGAGGCTGAGGTCTATCAAACCACGACCGACAAGACCAAATGGGAGGGGAAGGACACCACGCACACCACAAACCTGGTGTCACATGGAACTATCACAAATGCTAAACAAACACATGAACACACAAAGACATACTCAGAGGCACTGTTAAAACATGTAACGAACCTAACGAGGCCTCCGAAGCAGACACCCAAGCAACTGCTTCCACAAGACATAGGACATGCAACACATAGTTCTCAACGTCAGTGTGCTAAACAGTCACAGCCCTTAAGGCCACACACAATGCCAGACACACTTGTAATAGGTGATGCCATAGTCAGACATACCGACACCCCACCCACCTGACTGGACAAGGGAATGATCACAGTAGGCTGCCTGTCGGGCGCTGGAATCCACCACATAACACACACACTCAGGTCACTGCGCAGCATGTACAGGTATGACGCGGTCATTGTCCATGCTGGTGTCAACGACCAGAGACATACCACCCTGGGATACATGAAAGGAGACACAGAGGGGCTCTCAGATTGTGTAGCCCAGGCCAGCATGAACCTGACCCTGAGCAGTATCCCACCCTCACCAAGAATGATGCAACAATACTGGGTCCGACTGATCGCCCTTGATAATTTGTCTGAATACCGGTGTCAGTCTGAGGGGATCCAATGTCCTCTTGCCTGGGATGACATGCTTGACACGCCATGCTCCTTCGCAAGGGATGGCTTGCACCTGTCGCCCCTGGTCTTCAAGCGTTTCACAAAGGCTCCTGCCACCCCCACAGTGCCCACTGCGGCAAGGCTGAAATGATAAACCCACCGCCCTAGACTACAAACCTGGAAAAAACTAAGGGTAATACTGCTCAGTGCCAGTAGTCTACGCCCAAGCTGCACGCACTCAAAAGCCCTCCTCAGTATGGAGGACATCGATGTCAGTGCTGTGACTGATACCTGGTTCAGGGCTCCTGAGAGCACCCCAGCACTATCAGGTCATACCTCATATCATGCGTTCAGGACCCTAACCCGGACCGAACCACAGAAGGAGGGGGAGTCTCCGTTTCCATGAAGGATACCCACACCTCCAGGTTGGCAGTAATGCACGTAGCAGCAGGGACCATCCAGGTGCAATTAACCATGTGTAGGACTGCCCTACAGTTTGTTGCATGCTACAGACCACCCTCCCACACCTAGGATATTGGCACAGCCTTCCTGAAGACACTGGGGAGTATGAATGCTCTCACAACACCATCATATCAGGTGACATCACCCACCCATACATAGACCAGGAACATTACCCAGGACACAACACCCTACACCAAAGGTTCCAGGTGTTCATACACCTGAATGCTGTGGAACAACTATACACCATACCCACAAGTGGGGGGAACTGTACTAGTCCTGATCATCATGCATGGGGACGACATGCTCCACACAGGATGTACATCCCTCAACGGTGAGGTCAGACCATATAGTGATCTCACTGGAGATCCGCATCCCGCCCCCAACACCGGCAAGGGAGACCACAGTGAAGACCTCTCCACAGCGAAACCCACATGTCATAGGACTGGTGTGGTACCCTACAAGGCCTCCATGCCAGTGGTAAACACAGGCCATGCTGCTGAAACCCTTACAAATGCCTCCTACGAGCACCCACAGGAATGTCTGGATCAAGCAATCCCTAATAACATCAGGACCTTGTCCACCAAAGGCAGGCACATGGTCTGGTGGACCACAGCCATAAACAAACCGTACAACAAGAGGTGAAAGCTACTACATGACACAGCAATATCACTACCAGGGAAGGCATCACTGATTAATACTGGCGGTAACATACATTCAGTCATACAATCATCCAAGGACACCTGTGGGACAGGACTTGCAAAGGACACATAAGACAACCATAAGGCCTTCCTTAGCTATGGTAGGAACATGGGTGGAAGCTCACAGTTATGCTCGTAATTAGTCCAGAATGGTACAATGATCACTGAACCCACAGACATTGCCAAGAAATAGGTGGACAGGTACCGTGCATACATCTACCCCACCCCCCAAGAGGGGAGGTATCTATCCCACCAGAGTCTAGCCTCCCAAACATCCCGAATGGCCAGGTGAGAGCTGCTATCTGTAAAGCAGAGAACACAGCATCAATGGGACCAGACGGTGTCCCCGGCTGAGTGCTACACAACCTCAATGAGGGCCTCAACCCGCACATAAGGCTGCTGTTTAATCTTAGCCTTACTACAGGCTACGTACCCGATGGATGGCATACGGCAACTGTGGTCCCACTCCACCAAGGCAGTGCTCCTACGGACTCTGGACATCACTGCCCTATAAGCTTGGCGAGCCGTGTCTGCAAAGCTGTGGAGGGGACCATAATGGAGCCCATAAATGAAGACATTGGGGAACGACAAATACTGGAACATACCCACATCGGCTTAGTCAAGGGCAGATCCTGCCTCCTGAACCTGGTCGACCTGTTCGGAAGAGTCACTAAGGCCATTGATGGGGGTACGTTGGTTCGCACAGACTACCGTGACCTGGCGACAGCATTCGAACCAAACTCCACACGGGCATCATAGAAAGCCTCACCAGCGTAGATGTAGAGCCATATGTCACACGATGGGTTGCCAACCGGATGAAGGTCAGAACCCACAGGGTTAGTGTTCCTATTGCCATGTCAGGCTCCCGGCCTGTCCCGAGTGGTGGCCCACAGTGCTCAGTCCTGGGCCCCCTCCCATTTGGCATTCAACTTTCCAACGCGCATGCAAATATAGGGGGATTGTGGCAGACAAGGTATGCAAATGACTGCAAACCGGCCACCATAATCAACACCCCATCAGACACAGACATCCACCTGAGGTCTCATAGACATGGATAACTGGTGCCAGAGTCATGGCCTGAAGCAACATGCCAGGGAAGGTATAGACCTACCCTTTGTGAAAGACAAGTTAACCCCGGATTACCACATAGGTGGTAATCCATTAAACATGGTAGACGTGATCAGGGACCTGGGGACCCAACTTGTCGGTAACCTCTCTTGACACTCACATTGCCAATGTGGTTGGGAAGACATTCCACAGTGCCCACCTGGTCATGAAGGGATTCACATCCAGATCAGGGGAGGTCATTGTACCCCTGTACTCTTCACGCATCAGACCAATGATTGGGTACAACGCCCCATTCGGAATGTACCCAAACCGACACCTGCGGCAGTCGGAAGGACCCCAAACGTTCCCCAACACAGGGATAAAGGTGCTGAAACATATGTCACACGCTGCCCGACTGAGGGAACTCCGGATCTATACCATCTCATACCATGTGCTCCGAGGTGATCTGTGCCTGACATACATGGCCATGTCCAACCTGGGTTTCATGGACATGCTCCACCTCCTAGGATCCAAACAACCACGGGCACAAGAGCAACAGACACAAACCTCAACACGGATATAAATAGGACGTGCTGGAGGGACAGGTACATCGCCCAGAGACTCCCTACACCATGGAACAGATTCCCAGCCCTTGTGAAGCAGAGCCCCTCACTGACTCTGTCCAAGAGTAATCTTGACGTGTGGATGGGGGATCGTAGGTATGCCCCACGAATCATCTCTGTGTCACTGCTGGACAGAGGGACAGCAGACCAATGGATATAGTATCCTCATCCTACGGGTGGTGAATGCCACACACACTCTGGCTAGGCTTACACATGCCGTAGGGCACATAGCCTAGTATGTACCCATGCACCTATGTACCTATGTAGGTGTCCAGGCAGGTTGCGGGTACATGTGGTATGCTGATATTGCCAGATGTGCCTGTGGGTAACCCACAGCTACACGTGGGGGACTGACAACAGTGCTCCCAGTAGGCACATGCGAGTACACCATATGAGGCATACAGGTTAACAGAACCAACATGGTGCTACACATGCAACCATCACACATACCGTGTACACAGCTCAATGCATGCTGCACCTGCACTACATGGTATGTCTGCTGCATGATGACAGTACACACCCACATCACATACGCACCTGTCACTTGTCATACACAACCACTGCAACATACACATCACACGCTATGCGTACACAGGTATCACATACACCTCTCACTATCTTGTCCACCCTGTGCATCAGAATATATTTGCATAACCGTGCACCAATGGTGTTGATGACAGTGATGCGGCAGAGGCTTCATCATATGCACAGGGTGATATGTGTGCCAGGGGCATAGGCTGTACCAATGGATGACATCATGTGTGTGTGTAAGGGCCAGTGCATTTACTGGGCATGACTGTGCAGAATGCATGTGGTTGTGGTGGAGCCCTACAGTTGTGTCTGCCGTGTGTGGGTATGTGTGTACACAGTTCAGCCATACGTGATGCCTACACGGGGTATACTTGGCAGCCCCAGACTGTACAGTGCAGGTTGTATGGCTCACTGTGTCCGTCTGTGGCCATGTGACCCGTGCCTGCCTGGGGTCGCACGGGCACTACCGGGTGGAGGTATGGAGTGGCCACTCTCCGATGACACATGTCCGCTGGAACCGTGTCCATGCTGGGACCGCCCAGGGCCACGTCCATGTGGCCTGCTGTGTCCTGGTGTGGTCGGTGTAGCACCAGCTGCACTGCTGCTGCTACCGGCACTGTGTGAGTGGGCATGAGAGATGGCACGCTACGCCGACCTACACTAGGTGGTGTCGCTGGCCTACGGCCACGTGTCCTACGCCTCACCCCTACCAGGTGTTCCAGCACAGACAGCTCACGCTCGTGGATGGACATGCCTCGGTCGAGGATTCCAACCATCTCACCTAATCGCCTATCCAGTACATTAGCAATCTGCTGTTGAGCATTCGCCAATGACTGGATGTTCTCATTTAGGGAATGGATTGCGCCCTCTGCAGTCTCTGCCCTTCTTGGTTCTGCCGTTCGGCACGTGCCTGTGCCGCCATTACAGTCTGGAACATGCGTCTGGTGATACCAGCTGCTGCACCCTGTACAGCAGGTGCATGTCTGCCAGAGGTCCTCCTCCGAGCAGCGCCAGCCACATGCCTGTGTGGCACATCACCAGTCATTACACTGGCAACATGGTGTGTATGCGCACCTTCTGTAGCCACCACACATTCCTGCTCAATGCCAACAGACGCTGACTGTCCTTCCTCTATGGGCAACGGTGATGTGGTATGTGTTGGCATCAGAACTGTGTGCGGGGATGAGGGGGACATAGGTGGGATGGTAACCAATGGCACAGCTTCTGCCCCTGACAACCCTGCCTGTACCTCATGCATATGGTCATCACCGCTAGTATCTGTGGGGACACTAGCATCAGATGGACCGCAGGAGGGGAACGCACCTACACCACATGTGACTACAAAGACATACTGTAAGATACATTACACACACGCAGACACACACACACACACACACGCAGACACGCACACACACACACACACACACACACACACACACACACACACGCAG
Organism: Protopterus annectens; assembly: GCF_019279795.1. Taxonomy (NCBI): domain Eukaryota; kingdom Metazoa; phylum Chordata; order Ceratodontiformes; family Protopteridae; genus Protopterus; species Protopterus annectens. The sequence goes on along the minus strand of NC_056746.1, from coordinate 1,550,640,466 downwards.
ACACACACACACACACACACACAGACACACACACACACAGACACACACACGCAGACACACACACACGCAGACACACACACGCAGATACACACACACGCAGACACATCATGCATGTGATATTGCTGATGGCATGCAGCATTCCCACACCACAGCTCAGAGAATGCAGGCCAGACATTAATAGTGGTAGTTTGCATACTGCCCTGGGGTGCACACTACATCAAGCAGGTGGCATGTCAGTAGGCATGCAGTACACACATTCATGGTAGTTTGCATGCATCACCGTGATACACTGTGTGGCCACAGGCAGGTTAACAGTACACATGGCTGGCGTCACTTTGACATGTACTCCGCTGACATGTGCGATGACATGTGTCAATGGTGTCCCACCACATGCACCACATCATAATGGGTGTCACAGTGCAGTGTTATGTGTACAGGCTACAGATAGGTTGCATATGTAACAAAGATGTCTGTGCAGGTGTGGTTGGTGTGAGCCATGTACATAGCTATACAGTGGGGAGTACAGGCACTGTGCCACTGCATGGCAGCAGGACACGGGTATGTTTCTGTGCGATGCTTAACATGGACGCATTGCATTGCCATGTCTGCAACACAGTCATGCTGTTCCACAGCACGTATATGGTAGACATTGGTGGCACCTCCGGTGGCTGCAGACAGGCATTCCGGTTGTCTGGTGTACCACATCACATGTACAGGTGGTCCACTACAGCTATGATCGCACTATGTGTGGACAATGTGCAACGGTGTCTATCCACTCCAGACGTACTGTGTGGCAACATGCCTGTGGCTGACACCCATGGCCATGTTTGACTGGGTCATGGACAATTGTGTGTGATGGCCATCGTGTACCCATCCCTGTGGTGGCCCATGTGACATACACACATACAGGTCGGAGGTGTCACAATCCAGAGGGCTATGTGGACAACAGTGTGGATGTGTGCTATGTCGGGCGTAGGTCATGTCATGGTGTGACAATATTGCAGACAGAACACCAATGGCATGGGACATGTTGTGTGCCGTGTCACAACGTGTGCACACAATGCAGGGGCATATGTCATATTGGTAACACCTGTGTGCTGGCCAGATCACAGCTCACTATGTGGTACTGTGTGCGTACCACAAATGGTGTTCCAATGCATACTACATATGCATCCATTGTAGAACACCTCCACCATTGTATGCATAGCTGACTGCACATATCACACTGACAGGTACCGTGGTTTCATGCCAGTGTATACTAATGGTTGTATCTACTGTACATGGGTGGCGTGTGTGTCTGGTGGTGCAACCTGTATACCGTGACTGGAGCAGAACCCAGGTGTGCATGTTATACCTGGCCACATGGCGAATATCCATACACTGTAACATGCCTGTTACTAACAACAGTCTCACCTGCGACAGACCCATGTCTGTGCGACACGTCAGAGGTACCTGTATAGGGGCGACACAACAGTATAAACATTATCCATGACTGTAGCCACAGTAAGCACTGTGCATGTCACATCGTGTACCTGTGTGATAGCATGTGGTATGCACACATCTGCAAACACAACGTAGCATACTGTAGTATGCAGCTTGTGTGCCCATATACATGGCATGTGTTGGTACATTACGTGGTGTACTGTGACACCCACACCTACGGCAGATATCATACACATATGCAAGACTGACTTACCAGGCATCTCCAGGCTTGTTGGTTGGGAGACACCCACCTCCACAATGGCAGCTAGTGTTTCTGCATGGTGTTCCCTGGGTGTCCCCAGACTGGCCAGGAGCTCCACCGTGTGTGTGAGTGGGGGCTGGGTTGGTGGCCCACCACCTGTTCCACCTTGTTCTTTGGCGATTGCGGCGGCACGCTGTTTCGTGTGCCGTATTAGGCCCATGCAGTGTCGGCATATCTGCTGGTAGGTGCGGTTGTTGCCACCCACGTCGTTCACCCTCCTGCGCATATCCTGCCACAGGTCATCCTGCTGCTGCGCTTGCTGTGGAACATGGCTGAATAGCAGGTCATAGTTGTCATGGAGCAACGGTATGATTACGTCATCCTCCTGGCGGCTGAAGGCTGGCAGCCATGAACGTGGCATTATCTGTAAGACATAATGATGGTGACAGGTCACATTTACACTGCTGTACTGGCATACCACTGGACATACATTGCTATGACATGTACGACATCTGCACAGTAATCTCTGCGATGCATCATGGCACTGACACAGCTGACGTATTGCTGTCACACCGTTAGCAGCGGGTATCATATCATATCTGTGTGTCAACTCATCACACTGTACACACACCATGTTGATGGTAACCTGCTGTGGACATGTGTACCTGCCTGCACCTGTGTTCATACCAGTTGGCATGTGTCCCGATGTGCACACAGTTCTACTGTTCACCTGGATACTGTGAATATGTCGCTAGGCATCACAGACGCTGCCATTATGGACGTCAGCAGTGGCACTGCACACATACACGTGGACACCTGTACATGCATGTGTTGTGCCATGTACATCTACACAGCACTGTACAGGTGTTAGACAACCTGCCACAGCTCGCCTGTATTGCACATGTGATACACATGGGACATTGTGTAATCATATGACATTGGCAGGGATGGTCATACATAGCGTGTGCTCGCGCACGTTGTACACGGCAACACACAGCACCTGTGACACCACAAGGTGCATCAGTGCCACATTACTGCTCTGGACAGTTGATAGTGCAAGTGCCATTTGGCCATCGCACCATGTATGACTGTGATGGCACGTGCAGCCTTGCTGGACAGGGCTGCATGGTATGGCAGGGTATGTCACATACATGGCACAGAGATGTGTCCCACCTGGGGGATACTGGTATTGGGAGGGTGGCTGTCCATTCCATATGTCATTGCTATGTGTATATGGACATTACACATGTCTATCATCATGGTGTGGACAATGGCCTTCTGCAAGGTAGGCAGCATGCTGCTTGGTGGGGGTGTGTATGGTGCATGCTGGAATCGCACATCCATGCATACACATTACCCTGACAGGTGCTATGTGCTGTGATATTGTTCAACACAGTGCTGTATGTGCCCGCACAATGATATCCCATGCACATGGATGGTACCCTGGCCTGACATGGGTACCACATATGTCTACATCCAGTGCCTGCTGCCACCGCCATGTAGGTGGGTGCACCACACAGCACCATCCCTCCCACAGGGACCGTGGTGTTGGGCACAGCATAGGTATCCATTTATGGGGACAGGGATGTTCACATAGTGGGGGCACTGGTGGTATCATCCATCGGGCCATACACGTATGACGCACACCTCACACACCCGGCCCATTCAGTATGTTGTTCGCAACACTGACACAGCTATACTGCTAGGCCAGGGACATTCCCAGCCGTACATACACAGATGCATGAACATCTGTCTGTGGCATGGGCTACAATGACGGTGGGGTTCAACACATACCGTGTTTGACTGTGGCTGGCGCAGATGTTCTGTGCACGTGTCTACACGGTAACCCTGTTCTACTGTGGCCAGCGGTGATGTGCTGTGCACATGTCAATGCTGCACATTGTGTTGTTGTCTGTCTGTCAACGGGCCAGTGGTGGAACACACAAGGGTATCAGTGATTGAATATGCATGCCGCCCTGTACAGCTGTACTGCTAACATCTCAGGTGCTAATGTGTCATGGACATGCACACCTTACCTGGACAGGTGGTAGTGGGTTGCCACCCGTACCCATCACCTCTTGTGTGTTGCTATCATCCGACACCCTATTTGTATTGTATGTTCAGGCTATGCACCTGTGTGGGACATGTGGGCATGCAATGCGCTACTGCGTACCTTTGCACCCATTGCACAACATGCCACACGGGTACACTGGCAGCCATACACTTCACAGCTTGGTGACGGTACAACAGGTGTTGTACACATGTAACACATATCCTGTGGGACATGGTCCTATGTACAGGCATGTCTGACAGTCACATACCACTGCTACCCCTATATGACGGATATGCAGTACATGTGGCGGTACAGCAACTGTCACATGTACTCGTGCAATGTCCCCCTACCAACATGGAGCGGTACTGCCTGTGGGGGATGTGCATCTGCATCCATGCTGTGCCCATAGCTGACAGTTGTACATCGATACGTGCAACATACCCCATTTGGTGTTCTCACGGGTGCATGTTCAACATGGCTCCACATTGTTTGTGTCTGTCACGCAGTCATTGTTGTACACGGATTACATGCCAGCCATGGCTTACTATATGTGATTCCATGTACTTCATTGGGATACCATCATTATACATTAGAACAGCGTATCCCAGCCATCACATAGCCTTCCTAGATGACAGTGTTAGCCAGCCAGTAGTAGGTGTTCTGCCATCTGCACATTAGTCACACGGTATGAGGGCGGCTGATACCCAGTCTGGGGACAGGGTGCTGACAGCTGTGGATGGGTGTGATGCTGTCGACAACCATAACTGCACCTGATGGTCACATCTGGATGGGTAACATTCACAACACACACCTACCTTCACGTAGTAACACATCATCTACAACAATGGACATTCCTGCCAGAACAATGTGTGCAGTATGTCTGTGTGACCACTGTAGGCACCACTGGTGGCCCCCAGCATGGCAGCCAACAGCACCGGTGTATATCCCATGGAACCATGGGTTACACCATTCACAACACACCTGTCTCGGATGACCCTGTTGTGGATCACAGTGCAGTTCCACACATCATGTTACACTAGGCATCATGCACTGCTATGTTGCGGACATGTGAACAGCTGTGCAACTCAACATATGCACACATGACACATCACCTGTTACAATATATCTCTCATACATCGTGTTATTGTGACCGCCCTGTGATGGCATTACACAGGCTACATCTACTGGGACATGTGATGGCTCACCAGTGTCATCCCCTCTGGGTGTGTGTCTAGCCAAGTGTACAGTAGGCAGTGGTCTGAACACAGGGACACTGTACATTGACCTACTGTGTCACTGCAACTGTTGCCTATGCTCATACTGTCATTATACAGGCATGTGGTATCTGACCACTATGACAGTCCTGGTCAACCACACTGCTGTGGCACACATGACCTGCAGCCATCTGCCTGGGGTGTGGAGCACACATGTACATCTTCACATGCTATACTGCCTCTGTGGCGGTGTCACATAACTGTCTCCGGCAGGGCTGTAACAGGCAGGCACGGCATGGGGTCATGTGGGACAATGCTTGCATCTTCCACTGTGCTGCACACAAGCAAGGCACACACACTTTTGCACCACTCACATTTATCTGCAGTGACTGGGACCTGCCTCCATGCTCTGCGCAGCACGCCTGCGAGTACAGATTGTACACGGATCGTACCTCCCAGGCACATACCTGGACTGCAACACCCACAGGTGAGGGGATCCCACATCACACAGTGATTTGCACACATCCTGGATAGTTGCCGAACACAATGCATCATAGGTGCTCAATGTGCAGATACCCGTGTTTGTGACCGCTACACACATTGTAACACGCAACAGAGTTGACATTGTACACCACAGGTTACATGCTGTCTGTGTTGTTATACTGCACATTGGGCCTCAGACAGCTGATACTGCCATGTGCTGGCAGCAACCCACACTTCCCTAGAATAGACACCCATGTACCTACACATGCTTGAGGCGTGCACTCCACCCATCTGGCTGACACATTACACGACACATACCATACCTACACTACCCTCAGCATGCACAATACCTCCATGTGTCTGGTGTGTTGCACCTGGGGTTATCCCCCCTTTGGTGGATGAGCACATATGCTTCACGGCCCTGCCAGCCACACCCTGGTAACACACCCATTGCAGCATACACAGAACATGTGTACTACAGCCAGTATTACTGACGTCTGCTGACAGCAGTTGTTAATGGCATGACACCCCATCAGATGGACAGTGTACATACATATGCTGACACATACCACAGTGCGCTTCCGTAGCATGTACACAATGGTAGGGACCATGCTATTCCACACAGAGACATGGCGGTACTGCCCGTTTCACAGACGCCACGGTGGTGGTCATGTTCCATGCACATCTGATGTACGGGCACATGTGCAGGCTGTTGCACGGTGGTGTATATTCACATGTGTGGGGTGCATCACTTGTCAGCCATGGTGGGTCCTCGAGGTCCATCACATGCTCCAAGGCTAGCAACCTAAACATGACTGCCACACATTGCAGTGTGGGGCCTCAGGCAGAGTGGTGGTATGTCTGTGTTGTTTGGCTACATCCACATTCAATGTCACATACAATAGTCACCCAGGCATTGCAGACCGTGATATTGTTGGCAACGTGCCAGGCGATGGTGTACTTACCAACAATACACACTCTCACTCACTACAGGGTCGCAATCCATACATGGACATCGTAGTGTCCCTGTGGACACATACATGGTACTGACATGCACACATTATGTCCTGGGACACTGGCCCGATGTCACCTTCTGATGTCCCTGGCTGTTATGTCCCACCAACCTGTTTGGTATGTGTCTCCGCACCAGCCCACTATATTCACTGCTAGCCTGTTGTCGGACATTGTGTACCTTGACCGCCGCGCAGCCGCATCTCTCACACTACCCATGGGTGGCACTGCGTTGCACGTGTGGGACTGCAGTCATACACCCATGACTGGACCGTTCTGAATGGCACTGGGGCACATCCTCACAAACATGCTTCACGCACACATTGATGGCCTCCATGCCTTACCTGGCACCCTCGTTGGGCTTGTGTGTGCCACAGCATGCCACATACATGTGCTGGCCACCTGTCGTACCGTTGCATGGGTGGTTGGGGTGGTACAGAGGCCAACACATCGGACGTTGTCCTCACATTGCCCTTCAGCACCATTCCACGTTCTGGTATTGGCAACGTACACATCCACCTGCACATCATACCCTGTGTCCCAGGATGTTAGGCTATATGACTCATGGACAGGACACACAGTGGTGCAAGCATATCATAGTACCTACTACATGTCAGGTACATATGGCATTACACAGTCCTCAGTCATGGGGCCCCTCATGTTCACTATTTGCTTACGTACACTACATGCTGTCACAGAGTACTGTCCATGCCTAGATATCCCACACCTACATACCTGGCGCCATTATTGCTCCACCAGCTCATACCAATACCGACCATATGGGTGTCAGTGTGGCGGATACATCCTGTGGGTGTCATGGCATCAGGATGCATGACACATGGTGCATGCACATCACCTTTGCATAGCAACATTCACCCACTGACTATCACATGGATACTGGCCCCGTACATACATATCACATTGTACATGGTTGCTGTACACACATATGCCCCTCACGGTCCTGTGTTTACCGTATTCCACTGTGGCATGGATACACTTCTGCAGGGCCACACCTATCTGTACTGTGTGTGATGCTGGTACATAGGTAGCCATTGTACCTGTGGCATACACACATCTACACACGGTCAAGGGTACAATACCACATTTATGGTGTACCTTCCACAACGGCTACAACTTTACATGGCGCAGCATTGTCATGCCACGATGTGTACCAGGCTCGGACGGTTTACATATGCGGATGACAGACGGAAAACACATCTGTACACATCTGCATACCACATACGCAGGGGTGTCTTCTGCTCTGACACGGACCATGTCCTCCGCATTACTGATGCATATACTCCTCATACATGACAGTTGCGGTGGGCAGTGTGAACGGACTGCTCATGGATATGTGCACACATGCCACACTGCATGGGATGGGCTTCTGTGTTACTTCCGCAGACACAACACACACCATGCTGTGGAACATAGGTCCTGTGCACATCCCACAGGGACACACAGTGGCACTGTTCATGTGATACCTCCCTTGCTGTTTGGGTGACACGTGGTCATGGTACCACCACAGCAGCGGTACTGTGTAGACATGCAGTTGACACCCGCCTCTGCTGTTCACAGGACACTACCATGGGGAGGTGACACTACTGTGTACACTGCACATGTGTTTACACATGGACCTGCCAGACTTCATTGTTGCCCACAGTGCACCTGCTACAGATCCTTTGGGCATGGTTACTTGGTGTACCTTCCATTTCAGATGGCTATGATGCTACTACTCTGTCCCATACCTACAGGCCATATGTATCCTGTTATTGTACATACCAATAGGCAATACCTCCATTATGCATGATATGCCTGTGATACTGTGTATAATGTCTGTCATATCCACCCTGACAGCTTTACATTACACATAGTTGACATAGTATCCCCTACTGCAAGGCATACGTGCACATCGGCCGCACATTACATATGACATTGACGGTATATGCCCATACACATGTGTGCTGTGACAGTATACATTCATGTCCTATCCCCTGCTATGGCACTTCCTTGTTGGACATCCACTGCCAGCATCGGCGTGTGTTCTGGCATTGTTCTCTGTAATGCCCCCCTGTGGCAGCCCTTGTGGTGTCTCAGCTGTGTACATGATGTCCCACTGCTGTGCACACGGTGTCCACAGTCGTTGGTATGCTCAGCAGGATAGCACTACATAACCACCTTTCACCACTCTCTGCATTATGGACAAGTGTCATTACTTACAAACACCATTCCCATACAGTACAGCTTCGTCATACACATCATGCGTTACACACCCATACATATCGTGTGTTCTACATACCTTGTCGGTGTTTCGTTCCGTGTTTCGTTCCGTGTATCGGTTTTCCTTTTTATTTCTCTTTTGGTTGTACACTGCTGGTTCGGTATGAGCATACGGTTTGAATATCCTGGGAGTCATCCTTATATCCGTCGATACCTGCGACATGTGGGTTCATCCCACCAATTGCTGTTCCTCCGTGAGTAATTGTGTGCATATCACCTGTGCATCTACTCCATTCTGACATTACGCGTCGTAACTGGGGTATGGTTGGATTCCTCACCTGGGCGTTGGCTATTTGCCCTACCTTCGTGGAGATGGTCTGTATTGTGTTATGTTATGTGTTACTGCAGCCGCTATGTGTGGCGACAGGTACATTTCGCAGTGGTGTTAGCCGTGGATTGTGTGTGTTGGGTATAGTATTTTGTTCGACATGTGTGTGTCCCTGTCCTGACGATGTCTGTTGATGGCGTTTTGCATTCGGATGTGTAACATGGCTGTTGTATTCCTTTAAACAACGCATGCAAGTATGCATCCACCTTTGATTGTGTTTCCCACGCGAGATGTTGCGGTTATGCAGATGTCATTGACTGCCTGTATGTTTGTGCTGCTATTATGGTTTGTATCCCTTTAATATGTACGATGGGGGATATCGGAGGTTGTAGGTGACGGATACGGGTTGTGGGCCTTGCATCTCTACATACACGGTATGGTTGTCTGTGTGCTCCATCCCTGCCTGGAGAGTTGACAGTTAATTGTCTGTTGGTATGGGAGTGTTGGTTGTGTTGTTGTCATGTGGTGTTGGTATCGCCTGCGTGTGTGCTTCATGCATGTATTCCTCCATCACATCTGTGGTATATCAGCGGTTGTTTGTACGTGACGACTATCCCTTGTCATTCTGTCCCAGATATTTGCAGTCATTGTGGTCCTGTTCTTGGGATGGCCTGTTTGCCAGTGGTTGCCACCTATTCAGGTGGGGATTGCTTGTTTGACACTTGTAGAACACACAGCGGTGTTTACGGGCCGAGACGTGGCCACGGTCAGTACTGGGGTAGAACATACGTATTTCCACAGTACATACCTATTGCTGTGTGACTTTGCCGACGTATCGTTTTGCAATTAGCATATCGGTGTCATACATATGGGCATGAGTAGTACATACGTCCTTTCCATTTCCTGTGAGGTATATTCCTGTGCTACGATCTGGGACATTGTCACTTTGTATCGTTCTACGTCAACACACGCCTAGCCGGGGTGGGGCTCTCACTACTACTTTAGGATTACTGGTGTACATATGACTGTGGCTAGTGTACCATATGCCTACACATATTATTCCACTCTGCCTCTTACATGGCACCAACATACACATATTACGGAGACACACACATTACACTCGCACAGCAACACACACGGCACCCTCACCGCACACATACACATACTACGGCACTCACGGGGACGGTTGCACACAGTACCTGCGTGGGCCGCGACACCGGCGGCGGTGTCTACCTCCCCCCTCATATCATCATACTATTACCCGCGCATGTACTGTTACAGTACTGTGGTCTGGCGATCATTCCGACTCGCGGATATGCATTTCGGTATGTTGCCCGTTCCATGGTTGGCGGTATCCTCTTCTGTTAAACCTCCCGGATGCTCAGGTTGTCGTTTCACTATGTATACTATGTACAGATGTCGCGTGTTACATCTCAGTCACCTTACATCCCTCTGATTCCCTGTCTTAACTGTAGTACTTATGTGTATATGTGTACATATATTTCTATATATGTAATTATATCTATCTACATATGTGTATATGCACATGTATATATGTTTATATGTATACACCTTGCGGCGAACGTGGCAGCATACAGCAACGCCGTCTGCTGTAGGACCCGCGTACTGTTCAGGTGTTGGCGTTCCATGCTCCACTGGCTGTTGGGTGTACAGTGTTTGGGGGCTGCCTATGTTGGAGTCACACATGGGGCCACCCATACGGTACACTTTACGGGTGGTCATGTTTGTGTGCCGTCCATTTCACTGTGTGTGCAGGTGGGGAGGTGTCAGTCCATGGGGCCTACGCTGTCAGAGTATGTGCTATACGTTCCCTCTTTGCCAGGGCATAGGCATATTGGGTATGCCTCCATCTGCCTACTGGGGCTGGCACAGTGTGTTCATGGTCCTGAACCCTCTGTGCCTGGACTGGCCTTGGCAGTTGTGGTGGGCTTTGTGGCCCTTCACCATTATGTCCCTGCAGCAGCTGCTTCCGCAGGATCATATTATGTAGCATGGCACATACTATGAATATGTGGGCACATGTGCCTGGAGAGTACTGCAGGGCTCCACCGGATGTATCCAGGCACCGGAACCGTGATTTGAGCATCCCAAACACACGCTCTATGATTACTCTGGTTTGTGCGTGTGCCTCATTATGGCGTTCTTGCATGTGTGTGTGTGCATTTCTGATGGGAGTCATCATCCACGGCTCCAGTGCATAGCCAGCATCCCCCACAAGGTGGCCTTGTGGGATGTCCCCCCTGGTGAATACCTGGTACAGCTGTGAGGCATGCCAGATATGGGAGTCGTGGTAGCTTCCAGGGCTGCCAGCACACACATCCATGATAATGCCCTGCGCATTGCACATGACCTGGCAATTGATGGAGGGGAATCCCTTGCAGTTTATGTAGCGTCTACCCTGCTCCCCAGGTGGTGACTTGATTTGTATGTGCTTACAGTCTATCGCACCCAGTACCTCCGGGTATTGTGCCACACGGTGGAAGTGGCGCATATTGCTAGCCAACTCCTCCTGAGATCTGGGGAAGTATATATGCTCATTGGCATGTGGTAACATGGCATCCAGAAACTGGTGTAGTACCCTGGATGCTGATGCCTGTGAGATACCCATTATATCCCCAGTTGGCCTTTGAAAGGTACCTGTGGCCAGTATTCGCAAGCTTACACATACCTTTGTGTCCACTGGGATGGGCTCCCCTCTGTTGTTTCTTGTTCTCAGGCATGGCCGGCACAGCTCCACTATTTGCTGTAATGTGTCCCTATCCACCCTGTAACGCTCTACTATCTCCAGGTCTTGTAGCCCCTGGTAGGTTACCCTTGGTCTGAACACTCTCCTTCTCCTCTGAGGCCTACGGTAGTTGTCAGCATCCTCCTCCACAACACTGCCTGTCTCTAGCACATGCTGATGGATCACGACCACGGCAGCACCCAACATGTGCATTTTAAAAGTTCCCCGTGTGTTTACACCTATGGTGCGGCGTTTGGGAATACGCGGCTGTATATTGTGTGCATTCACACTTTATATTATTGTGCTGTACACCCGGTGATGTCATAGGGTGTGTCTGTACGGCCGTATCTGGGGATTATCTTCCGTGTTTTACCGTTGGCACTGCAACGCTGTTGCCTTTGGTGTTGCATTACTCTTGCCTGCAATGGATTACCTTTTGACCTTCACTTACTATTTCTGCACATTGCACCTACTATTTCCTGGCATGCATCCTGCCGAGCCCTGTCATGTTTAGTTTCTGGGACATGGCATATTGTGCGTTTTGTGTGCCGCCGCCATTGTGCTGCCTGTCTGCTTGGCTCTGCTGTGTCAGGTCTTCACTCTTTGCAATCTGCTACCTCCCCTACTTTCTTTGCATTCATATGCCTCCCCTATCCCGTTTTGCAGGTTTCTGCATGCAGAGTTGTCAGCTGCCGCACATTGGCCTTCGTGGGTTGATTAGTGTTGATTGCTCATTATTACTCCAATTACACTTCTTCCGCATTTCCTCATATTCTCAACATCACCTTCCTGTTTCCGATGTTATTTGCGGGGCGAGCGTCACATGACTGGGTTAAAGGAACGTAGTCATCCTCGTGCACATGCACCTCTGCGCGCATTGTGTGCTCTCAGCTCAGCTATTTCCCCTCACGCCGGTCCTGCAGCTGTGATGTGCAATGTACAGCCCAGGTTTGCTGAGCTCCAATGTGCTTCCTCCTACAGTGGCACACCCCTCTGCAGGTGACATGTATTCCCTCTGAGCCACTCCTCGGCGTATTACTGCTGCGCCGTTTGGTACAGCCTTACGCCGGCGGGGGTTTTGCGATTCAGTATTATCTGCCTCATTTGCATGGCATTGACTACTAATTCATAGTTACCACGCCGAACACTGCCGCGAGTCCTTGGCAACCCTTGCACCGTGGTTGTGGCTTTCCATGCATACCATGGTGTATTATGGCTGTGAAGCTGATGTGTATTACACTGTTGTTTTATGACATTGTCATATTATTTCATTGTTTTGCACCTTCCGCAAACATGTCCTGGGGTTCTGCTGTGAGTTTCTGTGGACATACCATTTATGTTATTATTTACATGTTGTGCATGTTTTCTTTTGACATTCTCTGTGTATTTCACCATTGGCATATGGTAACAGTGTGATACCTGAGGCTGACAGCCTTCCGTTACTCCTATGTTGTGTTTGGGAAAATGTAAACCATTTTTTTTTGGTTTACATTGCCGTGGCCTTATGCTACGCCTGCACCACATCGTGGATCGCTATATGCCTTCATTTGCATGGTGCAACACCGCACATGGGGTGTTTAGCATACCTACGCTGGGGGCGGTGCAGATCCGGCGCACGCCGGTAGTGCACGTGGAATTGGATCGTACCTGGATCACTCGGTGGCCATATTTGGCATTGTAACCCCTACGCTATGCGTGCGCCTGGTGCAAGGTTCATGAATCCCGGGGATCATCTATTTATAAAACAAACAAAAAAATAAAAACTTATAATAATGACAAAATATGGAATTATTATAGATCAATTAATGGACATGTGCCAAATGACAGAGACAAAAAATGAATTCTTCTCTCCAAAGCAGACATCACTTTCATTACATTGGAGACTCTTTACATGGCAAGTCATGCACAGATCTTACATAACCCCTCATAAAATGGAACTTATGTTTAAGAAAAATATTGTCTGCTGGAGGTGTGATTTATCAATAAAAGCAGACTGGCAACATATGTTCTACAAATGCCATTTGATTAAACCATATTGGAATAAAATAAATTATTTTCTGCAAATGGTATTCAATGACAAATTCCAGATTTCCAAATCTATTATTTTGTTTAATGCACCTGTACCTGACTGTGTACCAAGAGCAAAATATGTAATATTGTGGACTCTCCTAGCCATTGCAAGGAAGAACATTACATCAAACTGGAAATCCAAAGCTTCTCCAACTTTGAAGCAATTCATGAATATGGTGTCAGCAGTATCACAATTGGAAATGAACACTATTAAAGGAAGAACTGAAAGAACTACATCATTATATATAGCATGGCAAAAAAGTAACTGACATACTGGAGAGTAATGACTGTAGCGGATTATAATCAGGAAACAATTGTATACAAAGTCAATGATATGCCAACAATAGACACCCTTGTAAATACTTTATTTTGGTTTTAATATTTGATATCTGTTTAGAGGTTTTAGCCTACCTTTTTAAATAATTTGTAAATACTTCACTGTCATAAATAACCTGTGTTTATGTTTTCTTGTTTTTGGAAATGAATAAAAATATTTACAAAAAAAAAAAAAGAAACTGCTACCAGTTTCATTTCTTACTTCACTGACACAGTCAGTAAATTAACTCTCCAAACCAACTCTAACCCTAATTCTAACATCCCCTCTGAACCTCCAAAATCCCTCAACCCCACTCAGTCCTTTTCTTTGGAAACAGTATCTAACAAGCACATTAAATCCTTGCTTCAAAAATTCAAACCTACTCCCTTCCATTGATAATCTACCCTCATTCTTTCTCCAAAAAGCTGCAAACTCTCTTTCCCCTCCCCATTTCTGTACTTATCAACTGTTCCATTACTGAATCTAAAGTACCCACAATTTGGAAACAATTCTACACCTTACCCATCCATAAGGAAGGTAACTCATCAGACCTTGCCAACTTCAGGCCTATTGCAATCCTATCCCCTCTTTCTAAAATTTTAGAGTAATGTGTACACAAACAAATCCTACACTTCTTCCTACAAGAAAACCTACTTACCCCCACACAACATGGCTTCTGCCCTAAAAATAGCACCTCCACTGCCCTCATTTCCTTTGTCAGCTCCATTTCACAAGTAAGAGACCATAATACATTTGTTTCATGCCTATTTCTTGATCTCTCAAAGGCATTCAACACTATCTCCCACCCCTCCTCTTGAACAAGTTATGTGAACTAAACCTTTCCTCCTCTACTATTTCTTGGTTCTCTAGTAACCTCAATGACTGAACTCAATTGGTTAATTGGCTTTCTGTCACTTACCCTGCCCTGCCTGTCAAAATGGGTGTACCTCAAGGATCACGTGTGTATCATAACATCGAATGCTGACAACATCAAATGCTAAAACATTGAAATCAAAACAGCGAAAACTGATAACGTTAAGAGCTGATAACATTGAAAAAAGGAACTCCGAACAGCAATGGTTCGCTGACTGCATACCCGTACTACTGAAAAGAAAACCCTAGTGATAGAAAGTTTTACAGATTCTCTCTAGATTGTACAAGTAGCCATCAACCAATAGCATGTCGTTCCTTTTTTGGGACATTACACAGGTGAATACCTATAATGCCTGGGGCAACGGGATACGCAGTTGCAGCCATGTTGCTATCCAGTTGTACGAACATGTATGAGTATATTAGGCGACATTTACTTTTATATACGTTATAAATGCAATTGATTAACATTCCTTAATAATATTCTCCTTTATAATGTATCATAGGTATAATTCATGTCTTATGTGTTTAAATGTAGAAAAAAGTTAGAGGTTCGATTTATGAGTGTAGCGTGCTGTTTGAAAACATATTCAACTGCAGTGTGGCCAACTATGATCTTTCCAATTAAAAGTTTTTGATGTTATCAGCTCTTGACATTATCAGTTTTCGCTGTTTTGATTTAGATGTTTCAACATTCGATGTTGTCAGCATTCAATATTATGAAATACACACCAAGGATCAATCATTGGACCATTACTGTTTAATATATTTACCAATCTATTGTCCACATCTTGCCCTCAGTCATTACTCGTGCAATATGCTGATGAACTCCACTGTTATTGTCATAGATGGCACCCTCTCTGATTTAAATACAATTGCACAGGAATCTTTCTTATCCATCAAAAACTGGCTCACCAAGAACCAACTAATTCTAAATCCAAAAAAGACTAAACTCCTGCTTTTCATTCCCAAAACTATGAACCATCTCAGATCTTCCTTCTTACTCTCATCTCTTAATAACACTCCTATCACTGTGGAATCCCACACTAAACTACTTGGGGTCATTATCGATGACCAACTCAAATTTGATCTGCATGTTCTCAGCAAAATAAAGAAAACCCACCAAAAACTCAGACTCCTCTACAGGCACCAAAAAATTCCTATCTAATAAAGCCAAAATCTCACTGTCCTATGCCTACCTTCACCCCAACCTTCTCTATGGCCCACAAATCCTCACTAACCTTCAAACTACTCTCTTAAGAAAACTAGAAACCACCTACAAAAAAGTTGCAAGATTCGCTGCCGATCATTCCTACAACTCTCATCACTGTCTTGCCTTAAAACCTTAAATTGGCTAGAATTTCTTCACCATCTTCTCTCTCAGCTTCATATGATTCATTCCATCTTTTATCTACCTTCCTTCTATCTAAACATTGCCTCAGTTGTTTCACTTTACTCCCCACCAAGGTCCCTTCGAAGTGCTGAACAAAACCTTCTACAAATATACAAGCCAAAACCAGAATAGGAAAAAACCTTTACAGCTACTCCCCAGCCCAATACTAGAATAAACCTGCTTTCAACATCAGAAATATAAATCACCCACATACTTTCAAAACTGCTACTAAAAACTATCTAAACAGTACATAGATCTGTAGCTGCAACTATCCTCCTTGAAAGATCACTTTATGCTCTTCACGCCATCTCACCTAACTCCCTTTCTCTCTTCTATCCTTACTCATATATTGCACATGTATAGTAGCTTGATAATTACTCTCTGATTTGTTCTTTGCATAATATTGGTGCTAGAGTGTATTTACTATGTGGATTAATTAATCTTGTGATTATTTTATGTTAATGCATTTTCTATAATTTACTGTATCTGATTTTTGCTTCTACGTGTATTGTGTAACTGGTGGAGCTTGTGCCCTCAGGCATCCACTGAAAAAGGGCTATGGCTCAGTCAGACTAACACGATCAACAAATGTCAAATAATGACTTCCAGGATCTGCAAACAACTGAGGAAAAGCCATTGTTTATGTATTTTCACAGGTAAATGCTAAATACTACTAGCGGCATCATTGGGGTGTTTCACCTGGGCTAGAGTCAGATGACAAGAAATGATGTCATGCTGCAAGTTATTCCAGCAGTAATATTTGAAATATTAATTTAAGAATGCTCTGAGAGAGAGATAGTATTCTGTAATTGTCTTTGACCTAACAACATCAGCTTGAAAACCCAGTCACCACATCTGCCTTGCTTTGCTCTGTAAGTAAGTCTAGGAAACATTATAATTCTTTTAGATGTAGTCAGGAATATAGCTGAGCTTAATTTAGATGTTTTACTTTATTTATTTGAGACTGTCCTGCAATGTTGTTTTAAATATTTCTTGTGACTTTGAACTCTGATATAACTGTGATTATATACTGAGTATTTTCTTGTTCTTTTATTATTTTTTATTAAATATATTTAAAATCTTTCATTATGGCTGACATTTATGAGACATATTTAAGTTCTGAGAGTACTTGCATATGTATTTGGTGACACTGTATAGACCACTTCTAATAGCCTTGGTCTTGGTCAAACTGCCATTTGTATTGATAGTAACATTACACTGTGAGATTGGACACCCTTTGTTAAGGACCTTAAAGTAGCTGATAAGTACGTGGCTGGTGGCAGTAATAACTACCTTATAGTCTGGGCAGAGGGGGGCATAGCTTGTGAACCTGTTCCAGCCTTTCCCAGGTGTGTGTGTGTGTGTGTGTGTGTGTGTGTGTGTGTGTGTGTGTGTGTGTGTGTGTGTGTGTGTGTGTGTGTGTGTGTATAAATAAAACCTCAAAGAGTGTGTGTCAGCTACTTGACCAGGGACACAAAGCACTGGTTGGATAGAGAGGGTGCTGGAGGTCTTGACTTGGCCTCTCAGCTGAGATTTCAACTCTATAGTTGTGCCAGTGTGGAGTCTTATTGGGGACCTGGAGAAACAGGGAGAAACCAGCCCAGGACTGAGTGTGGTCTCTGTGAACTCTTTAGGAAACTTGCTCTTGATGCAGAGAGCTGCATCTGCAAATACTGTGTGTGCAACTTCTCATCCTCCCAATGTATGTCCTCCACTGGTGCCAGTGGTGAGGAATGAGGCTCCTTGATAACTGTTATCAGTGGTGGGGCATCACATTAAATTGGTTGGCAGTGGTGGGATATCCACAAATTAGGATTCAATGGCTTGGATATTGAATTCCTGTAGCCTGTAAACAGTAGTCACCAAGGAAGGTGTTTGTACTCTCAATCAGCCACACAGTGAACATTTAGAGTTTCATATCACAATATATTTTTTTGTTAGCTTAGTTAGTCAGGGAGTGCAGGAATGGATATCAGCAGAGGAGTATGGCAAGCTGACAAGGTGCCAGTTAGCTGAGATGTGCCAAGACAAGGGACTGGTGCATGTTAACCTGATTAAAGCAAACATGGCATGTCAACCTGATTAAAGCAAACATGGTTGCAGCCTTAGTTACATCTGCATCACAGACCAGCAACCAGGAGGACAACAGGGCTGGCCTTGGAGATGTACAACTCTCAGAAAATGAACAGTTCAACCTTTTCACAGAGGAATTAAAAATCCATCTGGAGCTAAAGAGATGTGAACTGGAGGCTAAACATTTAGAAACAGAATCAGCAGAGAGACTGAGACACCAGGAGGCTGAAGAGAATAAGAAGCTGAGACATCTGGAGGTTGAGGAAAATGGGAAACTGGGATGTCTGGAAGCTGAGGAGAATGAGAGGCAGAGATGACATGAAAATGAGATGCTGACTCTTCACTAGGGTCATGGAGATAATGGAAAAGGGAGCAATCAAACCCCAGAAGCAACAAAGGTCAGGAAATGTCTTCCACAATTTACAGAGGGTGATAGTTTTGACTGTTTTATTCATATGTTTGAAAGGGTTTGTAAATAATGTAATGTTGACCAGGGATTCTGGGTATGGTTCCTTAGCCCCTTACTCCATGGTAAAGCTGAAACTCCTATTTTTAAATTGTCTAATACTAATTGCTTAAATTATTGACACTGTTAAAAATTGTCTGTTATAGTGTTTTAAGTTAACACCTGAAGCTTATAGGAAAAAGTTTCATGAGCATAGACACAAGGTAGATGAACGTGTGTGTGAATATATTGCTGAACTAAGCATTTATTTTCATAGGTGGGTGAGTGGGTGTCAGGTCACCCATTTTGAAGGGCTGTGGCAGACCTTTTGTTGAAGGAACAAGCCCTTAACCGTTTGCATGAGGACATGAGAATCTGGTTGGCAGACAGGGAATGCAGGACTGCAGATGAGTTGGGGAAAAAGGAGAGCTATACCTAGCAAGCAGAGCATCACTGTAGGACTGCAGATGAACTGGGAAAAAAGGAGACCTATACCTAGCAAGCAGGGCATCACCATACAAGAAAGGGATACCCAGTACTGCTCACGGGACTAAGGGAACCCATAGTGGGTAGCCTGGACTGCCCCAACAGAGTCCGACAGTAGCAGGGGAAGCCACTTGTCCAGGTACACATCCAGGACCAAGGGTTAAATGTTTTAGATGCAACCAGTGGGGCCATGTAGCATATAGATGTCCACAGAGACAAGGTGGGGAACAAAAGGTGGGAGAGCCAGTAAGTGGGAATGACACACTGCCAGCAGTGAGTTGTCTGGAGACACCAAGGGTACCAAACTACCACAAGAGGTTATATCCTATCTTATTAGATAGGAAAGAGGCCACTGCTCAGAGAGACACAGCCTCTGACCTAACCATTGTGAAGCCTGGAATGGTTAAAGAGGAGCACTACTTGCTTGGGCAGTCTACTCCAGGTAGAACTTTAGGAGGGACTCCATTCCAAATATCTTTGGCTTGGATTCACATAGACTGGGAGGGTAGAAAAGGAAGTAAGCACGTAGGTGTATTTGAGGATATCCATGCAGAAGTCCTGATAGGGAATGATTTTGATAATGCAGTACCTTATGGGCATGCAGTTACATGCTATTAGGCATGGATACAAGCATGTAGGTCTGGTAGCCTGGGGGGTCCCAGACAGACTGCACACTTGCAGCCAGGATTGGTGTGGTAGGGAAAAAGACTTCAAAACACCACCACGGCAATGCAGTTCTTCAAGTTCCTATAGTCCCAAACAGGCAATCCAGTAAAATAAAAAATATTTATTGAATAAACAAATGTTCAAGTAAAACAAAATAAAATAAATAATAATAACATCCGATAAGCGCTTTCAGCTATTCAGCCTTCATCAGATCATAAAATTTATTTCAATATTGGGTTTAAAAAGAGTAGCCTGACCAATCATTTTTTTGTTTCTAACATCCTGATAAACTAATAGCCAATGGTTATGACAATAATATTGAATTCCTATAGGAAAAAAAGCGGAGCTATCAACCAAACAAACTATCAAATGATACTCCATTTAACAATCTTCATAGCCAGTAAAGCAGCAGAATTGTATACACATCATTGGTCCATAAAAGCTATTCTGTAGGATAGCAAGCCAATAGCACTAAAGCTTCATTAGTAAGCATAGCCAATGAAATGGCAAAGTTGCAGATCAGTCACTATGCGCACACCTCCTCAAATAAGAACTTGTAGCGATTACTAGAAAAACTACTCTCCAAGCCTTTAGGCAAAAATACTGTCATAGGTCCACAACGGCTGCCAAAAGGAGTAACAGTCCAATAGCGCCAACGTCCCATAGACAGTCCGAACCAATCAAGTGACAAGATTGCACATCATACACATCTCTTCAACTAGAGTTTTTGATGACCACTGGAGAAGCGATTCTTCAGATAACTGTAACAATAACTCCTCATAGGACAAAGTACAAAGAACAAGATATAAAAAAGATATAAAAAATGTGTCCCAAAAGCCTCAGGGATAGTTGTGTAAAGTAACTCTTAATCGACATGAAAACTTATAGCCAGTCAAAGGACAAAACACAAGTAAGACTGGTTCCTTACTGATTGAAGTCAGGTGAATGAACAAAAAGCACTTCATTCACCATAAAGCCAAAGAGGCGTCTACACAAGAAGAAACACTCCAATGGCACCAGTTCCCCAATAGGGCTCACATTCAATAGAATGGCAGAATCATGCTCCATTCAATAGAATGGCAGAATCACGTTCCAATCGCCATTCCATCTCCAAACACACCTCCTCCACTATTGGCCCATAGCGGCCATTAGATATAACAACTAACCAATAGCTATGGTAAAGGCGCTGGTTCCTTACTGAATGATACACATAGCCAGCGGCTAGGTGTATGGTCGACGTACACTCCAATCAACATGGAACTTCTTCTTTCATAACCAATCTGATATTAAAGTTGCACAGCAATCGCTGTTCTTCTTCCCATTCACTTTTTATGGTGTAAATTGACAAGAGACGCTGCGTAATGTGTATAGTAACTCTTAATCGGCATAAAAACTTATAGCCATTCAGAGGACAAAACATAAATAAGGCTGGTTTCTTACTGGTTGAAATCAGGTGAATCAATAGAGGACTCTTCATTCACCATAAAGTCACAGAGGCATCTACATAATAAAGAAATGCTCCAATGGCACCAGTTCCCCATGAAGGCTCACATCCAATAGAACGGCAAAATCACATTCCAATCGCGCTCCTTCCCCCAACACACCTCCTCCACTATTGGCCCATAGCGGCCATTAGATAGAATAACTAACCAATAGCTATAGTAATGATGCTGGTTCCTTACTGGATGATATACAAGCCAGCTGCTAAGTGTATGGTCGACGTACACTCCAATCAACATGGAACTTCTTCTTTCATAACCAATCTGATATTAAAGTTGCACAGCAATCGCTGTTCTTCTTCCCATTCACCTTTCACGATGTAAGTTGATAGAGACCCTGCGTAGGTGGCTCTTCATTAGATAGAATACAATTCATCCTCCAAACAAACTTTCAGAGAAAAACTGACATTTATTAATGACCAATCACATTCCTCCTAGCTTTTAGTATTGGTTTTAATGGAACAACAGAATTTAAGCCAGGTCGATGGTGCGCTTGTAAATTAACTATCCAACTGATCTCACGTAGCTCCATACGGTTGTTAATATCACCTGCTCTATTAGTTACGACCATAACTTCCAAGGCTTTAAACTTAAAATGGTGTGTGGGATTATAAAAATGATGCGCTGCCAATGCATTATTCATATCTTTGTGTAAAATATCCTTGAAATGTCTCAGGATTCGATCTTTAAATCTTTGGTTAGTCTTGCCAATATAGAACACCTCACAGTGACAGCATGTCGCTAAATAAATTAGATGTTTAGTGTTGCAATCGGCATAGCAGTTAAGTGACTGTACCTTTCCTGTGGTCGGATAGATGAAGGAATTGGCACTGTCTATATGTGGACAGGCTTTACATCTAAGGTATTTGAATGTGCCTTTCCTCTCAGAGCATTTTTTATGAGCAAATCCATCCTTGTTGCATAAAACTCTTTTGATATTTTTCTTATTTTTAAACAGAAAAACGGAGTGTCACCAACAACTTTTTTAATCTTGCTGTCAGTGGTTAATACTGGCCAAAATCTCCTAATGACATCACAAATTTGTGAGTTGTCATTGCTGTAGGTCAACATACACTTGAGTTGCATCTCATTAGCTCTATTAGTGGAAGCAGCTGTTGAAGGGAGAGTTATTTGAAATGAAAAGTAGGGTCTACCTTTATTTTTCCTGAGCTCTTCAGGGTTGTTTTTCATAGTTAGATTGCCATCCTTATAACCTCTATCTCTCAAATTCTCAAGAAGGTTAACCTGTTCGGTCTCAAAATTTTCTCCCTCGGTGCAAAGTCTGGAAGCACGTAGTACTTGGTTTTCATAAATACTATTGGAAATATGCTTTGGGTGCATACTTTGACTGTGTAGGTAATGATTATTTCATGTTGGTTTCCTAAAAATATTAGTGCTTAACCCTCGTATTGGATGCAGGCAGATCTTCACATCTAGGAAATCTATCTCTGTAGTTGAGAATTTTACTTTAAATTCCAAGAAGTCGGTGTTTTGATTAATATATTCAACAAAAGAATTCAGTTCATCATTGTCCCCCTTCAACAGAATAAAAAAGTCAACTGCAAAACAGTCATAGTAAAGAAGATGACCATTGCATGGATTGTTTCCACTTAAAACTTCAGCACTTTCCCACTGTGCCAGAACCAACTTTGAGTAACTATTCTCACATGGGGTGCCCATGGCTACTCCCCATGTCTGCAGATAGAAGTCTTCACCATAAACAAAGGTGTTATTTTCTAAGACTAATTCCAGTAGAGTACATATCAAGTTGGAATTGATATTATTTCGTGACAAGATAGTCTTCACAGCATGTAAGCCATAGTCATTGGGTATTACAGTAAAAAGGCTGGTTATATCCATGGTTACCAAGATCACACTTTCAAAGTTGGTCATGTCACTAATTTTGGAATATAGATCCCTTAGGAAGCTTCCAATGTCTTTTAGAACAGTATTAACATGACAAAGAACTTTTTAATTCACTTTCAATATAGATAGACAGCGACTCAGTAATACAATCTCTCCCGGATACAATCGAACATAGTGAGAGGTCCTTCTGGTATTTATGAATCTTAGGCAGGCCACCTATACTGGGAATCATAGGATTAGAGCAAACAAGAAAATCATATAGTTCTTTACTTATACATTGCTCCATGAATAAATCATATAGCTCTTGATGTACAGTTTTGATCTTCATGTCCACTTGCCGTTTATTCAATTTGGTGTAGCATCCATCCTCCTCTAGCATTGCCATCATTTTAGCTTTGTACCAATCAGCATCCATGACCACTATACAACCACCTTTGTCCGCTGGTTTGACGACTAGATTATCCATAGTTCTTAATTGCTGGAGTGCCTCTTTTTCTTTGTATGTAATATTGTGAAAGCTTCCATGGTTAGAATGTATCCTCAGTTTACTGACCTCATCCTCACATAATGGTAGGCGCTGGTTCCTTACTGAATGATACACATAGCCAGCGGCTAGGTGTATGGTCGACGTACACTCCAATCAACATGGAACTTCTTCTTTCATAACCAATCTGATATTAAAGTTGCACAGCAATCGCTGTTCTTCTTCCCATTCACTTTTTATGGTGTAAATTGACAAGAGACGCTGCGTAATGTGTATAGTAACTCTTAATCGGCATAAAAACTTATAGCCATTCAGAGGACAAAACATAAATAAGGCTGGTTTCTTACTGGTTGAAATCAGGTGAATCAATAGAGGACTCTTCATTCACCATAAAGTCACAGAGGCATCTACATAATAAAGAAATGCTCCAATGGCACCAGTTCCCCATGAAGGCTCACATCCAATAGAACGGCAAAATCACATTCCAATCGCCGCTCCTTCCCCCAACACACCTCCTCCACTATTGGCCCATAGCGGCCATTAGATAGAATAACTAACCAATAGCTATAGTAATGATGCTGGTTCCTTACTGGATGATATACAAGCCAGCGGCTAAGTGTATGGTCGACGTACACTCCAATCAACATGGAACTTCTTCTTTCATAACCAATCTGATATTAAAGTTGCACAGCAATCGCTGTTCTTCTTCCCATTCACCTTTCACGATGTAAGTTGATAGAGACCCTGCGTAAGGTGGCTCTTCATTAGATAGAATACAATTCATCCTCCAAACAAACTTTCAGAGAAAAAACTGACATTTATTAATGACCAATCACATTCCTCCTAGCTTTTAGTATTGGTTTTAATGGAACAACAGAATTTAAGCCAGGTCGATGGTGCGCTTGTAAATTAACTATCCAACTGATCTCACGTAGCTCCATACGGTTGTTAATATCACCTGCTCTATTAGTTACGGCCATAACTTCCAAGGCTTTAAACTTAAAATGGTGTGTGGGATTATAAAAATGATGCGCTGCCAATGCATTATTCATATCTTTGTGTAAAATATCCTTGAAATGTCTCAGGATTCGATCTTTAAATCTTTGGTTAGTCTTGCCAATATAGAACACCTCACAGTGACAGCATGTCGCTAAATAAATTAGATGTTTAGTGTTGCAATCGGCATAGCAGTTAAGTGACTGTACCTTTCCTGTGGTCGGATAGATGAAGGAATTGGCACTGTCTATATGTGGACAGGCTTTACATCTAAGGTATTTGAATGTGCCTTTCCTCTCAGAGCATTTTTTATGAGCAAATCCATCCTTGTTGCATAAAACTCTTTTGATATTTTTCTTATTTTTAAACAGAAAAACGGAGTGTCACCAACAACTTTTTTAATCTTGCTGTCAGTGGTTAATACTGGCCAAAATCTCCTAATGACATCACAAATTTGTGAGTTGTCATTGCTGTAGGTCAACATACACTTGAGTTGCATCTCATTAGCTCTATTAGTGGAAGCAGCTGTTGAAGGGAGAGTTATTTGAAATGAAAAGTAGGGTCTACCTTTATTTTTCCTGAGCTCTTCAGGGTTGTTTTTCATAGTTAGATTGCCATCCTTATAACCTCTATCTCTCAAATTCTCAAGAAGGTTAACCTGTTCGGTCTCAAAATTTTCTCCCTCGGTGCAAAGTCTGGAAGCACGTAGTACTTGGTTTTCATAAATACTATTGGAAATATGCTTTGGGTGCATACTTTGACTGTGTAGGTAATGATTATTTCATGTTGGTTTCCTAAAAATATTAGTGCTTAACCCTCGTATTGGATGCAGGCAGATCTTCACATCTAGGAAATCTATCTCTGTAGTTGAGAATTTTACTTTAAATTCCAAGAAGTCGGTGTTTTGATTAATATATTCAACAAAAGAATTCAGTTCATCATTGTCCCCCTTCAACAGAATAAAAAAGTCAACTGCAAAACAGTCATAGTAAAGAAGATGACCATTGCATGGATTGTTTCCACTTAAAACTTCAGCACTTTCCCACTGTGCCAGAACCAACTTTGAGTAACTATTCTCACATGGGGTGCCCATGGCTACTCCCCATGTCTGCAGATAGAAGTCTTCACCATAAACAAAGGTGTTATTTTCTAAGACTAATTCCAGTAGAGTACATATCAAGTTGGAATTGATATTATTTCGTGACAAGATAGTCTTCACAGCATGTAAGCCATAGTCATTGGGTATTACAGTAAAAAGGCTGGTTATATCCATGGTTACCAAGATCACACTTTCAAAGTTGGTCATGTCACTAATTTTGGAATATAGATCCCTTAGGAAGCTTCCAATGTCTTTTAGAACAGTATTAACATGACAAAGAACTTTTTTTAATTCACTTTCAATATAGATAGACAGCGACTCAGTAATACAATCTCTCCCGGATACAATCGAACATAGTGAGAGGTCCTTCTGGTATTTATGAATCTTAGGCAGGCCACCTATACTGGGAATCATAGGATTAGAGCAAACAAGAAAATCATATAGTTCTTTACTTATACATTGCTCCATGAATAAATCATATAGCTCTTGATGTACAGTTTTGATCTTCATGTCCACTTGCCGTTTATTCAATTTGGTGTAGGTGCATCCATCCTCTAGCATTGCCATCATTTTAGCTTTGTACCAATCAGCATCCATGACCACTATACAACCACCTTTGTCCGCTGGTTTGACGACTAGATTATCCATAGTTCTTAATTGCTGGAGTGCCTCTTTTTCTTTGTATGTAATATTGTGAAAGCTTCCATGGTTAGAATGTATCCTCAGTTTACTGACCTCATCCTCACATAATTTCAAGAAAAGTTCAGCTGCTGGAGAATTTGCCAGTACAAAATTGTTAAGTTTCCTAGGATAATTTGCTGCTTGTCTGCTATTATCTCCAAAAATACATTTCAGTGAGATATTCCTGCAAAAGAGTCTAATATCCGTCATTAATTCATTAAGGTCTGAAGATAGAGCAGGAATAAAACTCAAACCACGTCCTAATACTGAAACTTGTTCTGCACTTAGAGTGAAAGTAGATAACTTAACAACTAGACCCACACCAGATTCTTTCAAGCTGTCACCGTTTTGTGCTTGCGTTCTTGACTCTGTGTTCAAGGGTTTCTGTGGAAGGAGTGTTTCACAAAAAACGGTAGAGGCCAATTAGCAGTGGTAAATATAGTTCCTTCTTTCAGTCTTGTTCCCATATCAAAATTGACATTACGTTTACATTGCTGTGAGTCAAACCCTGTGGTCATGCGACTAGTCCCAGCTTCACTAGTATCAGTAAAAGCTGTACTGTCAATAGGGACAATTGTTGAACCAGCTGAGGCATACATTAGCCGCTGGTTTGTATATCATCAAGTAAGGAACCAGCATCATTGCTATAGCTATTGATTAGTTGTTCTATCTAATGGCCACTATGGGCCAACAGTGGAGGTGGTGTGTTGGGGGAAGGAGTGGCGATTGGCTATGTACATCATCCAGTAAGGATTAAAACTAAGAAGTTGGCACATGACTATAAAGATTTCAAAAATGGTCACATTTTTGAATGGCCTAGAAAGATCAATGAAGGAGTGTCAAGAGGTAATAGGGGTCAGAGTAGATCTCAGAGAGAAATTTACACACATAGGGACCATACCATTAAACGTGCTGAAGGACAGGGTCAAGCTGAAATACAGAATCATATCCCTGAAATGCAGAACCATACTCCTGTAACAAGTTTGCATGCCTCAGTTGGTTCAACAATTGTCCCTATTGACAGTACAGCTTCTACTGATACTAGTGAAGATGGGACTAGTCACATGACCACAGGGCTTGACTCACAGCAATGTGAACCTAATGTCAATTTTGATATGGGAACTAGATCAGAAAAAGGAACTGTATTTACCACTGTTAATTGGCCTCTACCGTTTTTTTGTGAAACACTCCTTCCACAGAAACCCTCGGGGACAGAGTCAAGAATGCAAGTGCAAAAAGGTGACAGCTTGAAAGCATCTAGTGTGGGTCTAGTTGTTAATTTATCAAATTTCACTCTAAGTGCAGAACAAGTTTCAGTATTGGGACGTGGTTTGAGTTTTATTCCTGCTCTATCTTCAGACCTTAATAAATTCATGACGGATATTAGACTCTTTTGCAGGAATATCTCACTGAAATGTATTTTTGGAGATTAATAGCAGACAAGCAGC
Organism: Protopterus annectens; assembly: GCF_019279795.1. NCBI lineage: Eukaryota > Metazoa > Chordata > Ceratodontiformes > Protopteridae > Protopterus > Protopterus annectens. The sequence continues at coordinate 1,550,612,335 of NC_056746.1, read as the reverse complement.
AAATTATCCTAGGAAACTTAGCAATTTTGTACCGGAAACTTCTCCAGTGGCTGAACTTTTCTTGAGATTATGTGAGGATGAGGTCAGTAAACTGAGGATACATTCTAACCATGGAAGCTTTCACAATATTACATACAAAGAAAAAGAGGCACTCCAACAATTAAGAACTATGGATAATCTAGTCGTCAAACCAGCGGACAAAGGTGGTTGTATAGTGGTCATGGATGCTGATTGGTACAAAGCCAAAATGATGGCAATGCTGGAGGATGGACGCACCTACACCAAATTGAATAAACAGCAAGTGGACATGAAGATCAAAACTGTACATCAAGAGCTATATGATTTATTCATGGAGCAATGTATAAGTAAAGAACTATATGATTTTCTTGTTTTCCCTAATCCTATAATTCCCAGTATAGGTGGCCTGCCTAAGATTCATAAAGACCAGAAGGACACCCCAGTACGTCCAATTGTATCCGGGAGAGATTGGATTACTGAGTCGCTATCTATCTATATTGAAAGTGAATTGAAAAAAGTTCTTTGTCATGTTGATACTGTTCTAAAAGACACTGGAAGCTTCCTAAGGGATCTATATTCCAAAATTAGTGGCATGACCAACTTCGAAAGTGTGATCTTGGTAACCATGGATATAACCAGTCTTTTTTCCGTAATACCCAATGACTATGGCTTACATGCTGTGAAGACTATCTTGTCACTAAATAACATCAATTCCAACTTGATATGTACTCTACTGGAATTAGTCTTAGAAAATAACATCTTTGTTTATGGTGAAGACTTCTATCTACAGACATGGGGAGTAACCATGGGCATCCCATGTGCGAATAGTTGTTCGAATTTGGTTCTGGCACAGTGGGAAAGTGCTGAAGTTCTAAGTGGAATCAATCCATGGAATGGTCATCTTCTTTACTATGGCCATTTTGTAGATGACATTTTTATTCTGTGGAAGGGGAACACTGATGAACTGACTTCTTTTGTTGAATATATTAATGAAAACACCGACTTCTTGGAATTTAAAGTAAAATTCTCAACTACAGAAATAGATTTCCTAGATCTGAAGATCTGCCTGCATCCAATACGAGGGTTAAGCACTAATATTTTTAGGAAACCAACATGAAATAATCATTATCTACACAGGCAAAGTATGCACCCAAAGCATAGCGTATTTATGAAAACCAAGTACTACGTGCTTCCAGACTTTGCACCGAGGGAGAAGATTTTGAGACCGAACAGGTTAACCTTCTTGAGAATTTGAGAGATAGAGATTATAAGGATGGCAATCTAACTATGAAAAACAATCCTGAAGAGCTCAGGAAAAATATAGGTAGACCCCTTTCATCTCAAACAACTCTCCTTTCAACAGCTGCTTCCACTAATATAGCTGAGATGCAACTCAAGTGTATGTTGACCTACAGCAATGACAACTCACAAATTTGTGCTGTCATTAGGAGATTTTGTCCAGTATTAACCACTGACAGCAAGATTAAAAAAGTTGTTGGTAACACTCCCTGTTTTTTCTTTAAAAATAAGAAAAATATCAAAAGACTTTTATGCAACAAAGATAGATTTACTCATAACAAAATGCTCTGAGAGGAAAGGCACGTTCAAATGTCTTAGATGTAAAGCCTGTCCACATATAGACTGTGCCAATTCCTTCATCCATCCGACCACAGGAAAGGTATATTCACTTAACTGCTATACCGATTGCAACACTAAACATCTAATTTATTTAGCGACATGCTGTCAGTGTGAGGTGTTCTATATTGGCAAGACTAACCAAAGATTTAAAGATCGAATCCTGAGACATCTCAGGGATATTTTACACAAAGATATGAATAATGCATTGGCAGCACATCATTTTGATAATCCCACACACCACTTTAAGTTTAAAACTTTGGAAGTTATGGCCGTAACTAATAGAGCAGGTGATATTAACAACCGTATGGAGCTACATTCGATCAGTTGGATAGTTAATTTATAAGCGCACCATCGACCTGGCTTAAATTCTGTTGTTCCATTAAAACCAATACTAAAAGCTAGAAGGAGCATGATTGGTCATTAATAAATGTCAGTTTTTTTCTCTGAAAGTTTGTTTGGAGGATGAATTGTATTCTATCCAGTGAAGAGCCACCTTACGCAGGGTCTCTATCAACTTACATCGTAAAAGGTGAATGGGAAGAAGAACAGTGATTGCTGTGGAACTTTAATATTGGATTGGTTATGAAAGAAGTTCCATGTTGATTGGAGTGTACGTCGACCATACACTTAGCCGCTGGCTTGTATATCATCCAGTAAGGAACCATCACCATTACTATAGCTATTGGTTAGTTGTTCTATCTAATGGCCACTATGGGCCAATAGTGGAAAAGGTGTGTTGGGGGAAGGAGCAGCGATTGGAACATGATTCTGCCATTCTACTGGATGTGAGCCTTCTTAGGGAACTGGTGCCATTGGAGCATTTCTTTATTGTGTAGGCACCTCTGTGACGTTATGGTGAATGAAGCATCCTCTGTTGATTCACCTGATTTCAACCAGTAAGGAACCAGCCTTATTTGTGTTTTGTCCTCTGACTGGCTATAAGTTTTTATGCTGATTAAGAGTTACTATACACATTACGTAGCGTCTCTTGTCAATTTACACCATAGAATGGGAAGAAGAACAGCGATTGCTGTGCAACTTTAATATCAGATTGGTTATGAAAGAAGAAGTTCCATGTTGATTGGAGTGTACGTCGACCATACACCTAGCCGCTGGCTATGTGTATCATTCAGTAAGGAACCAGTGCCTTTACCATAGCTATTGGTTAGTTGCTATATCTAATGGCCACTATGGGCCAATAGTGGAGGAAATGTGCTGGGAGAAGGAGCGGCGATTGGAACGTGATTTTGCCGTTCTATTGGATGCAAGCCCTCTTGGGGAACTGGTGCCATTGGAGTGTTTCTTCTTGTGTAGATGCCTCTGTGGCTTTATGGTGAATGAAGTGATTTTTGTTCATTCACCTGACTTCAATCAGTAAGGAACCAGTCTTCCTTGTGTTTTGTCCTTTGACTGGCTATAAGTTTTCATGCCGATTAAGAGTTACTTTACACAACTATCCCCGAGTCTTTTGGGACACATTTTTTATATCTTTTTTATATCTTGTTCTTTGTACTTTGTCCTATGAGGAGTTATTGTTACAGTTATCTGAAGAATCGCTTCTCCAGTGGTCATCAAAATACTCTAGTTGAAGAGATGTGTATGATGTGCGATCTTGTCACTTGATTGGTTCGGACTGTCTATGGGGAGTTGGCGCTATTGAACTGTTACTCCTTTTGGCAGCCCTTGTGGACCTATGACAGTATTTTTGCCTAGGGGCTTGGAGAGTAGTTTTTCGAGTGATCGCTACAAGTTCTTACTTGAGGAGGTGTGCGCACAGTGACTGATGTGCAACTTTGCCATTTGATTGGCTATGCTTACTAATGAAGAGTTAGTGCTATTGGTTTGCTATCCTACAGAATAGCTTTAATGGACCAATGATGTGTATACAATTCCACTGCTTTACTGGCTTTGAAGATTGTTAAATGGAGTATCATTTGATAGTTTGTTTGGTTGATAGCTCCACTTTTTTTCCTACAGGAATTCAGTATTATTGTCATAACCATTGGCTATTAATTTATCAGGATGTTAGAAACGAAAAAATGATTGGTCAGGCTACTCTTTTTAAATGCAATATTGAAATAAGTTTTATGATCTGATAAAGGCTGAATAGCCGAAAGCGCTTATCCAATGTTATTATTATTTATTTTATTTTGTTTTATTTTGTTTTACTTGAACATTTGTTTATTCAATAAATATTTTTTATTTTACTGGATTGCCTGTTTGGGACTATAGGAACTTGAAGAACTGCATTGTCGTGGTGGTGTTTCGAAGTATTTTTCTCATGTTGCTGTTTCCTTGTCTTTGACACCTTTAGCGGAGTCTGGAAATATTTTTCTCATTATTCTGGAGTGGTGTGGTGGTTACTTCAGGGAGGGAGCTACCCTGTAGCAATGAGACTGAAGGTGAGCAACAACTGCTTGTGGGTACTGATGCTCCCTTTGGCAGTGTGACTGCAAGGGCAGAGGTGAGTAGTAGTACCCAGGTTGACAGTGAGGCATTGCTGTCAGAGAATACCAGACTTCCTGTAGAAGGGGAGCTTGGAAGGGTTACAAAGAGAGAGTTAAGACAGGCTCAGCACTCTGATCCTACATTACAAGGCCTGCGGGAGGTAGCTAGTGAGGCACCTGATTTTCAAGGGAAGGGAGAATCTGTATACTGGGACAAAGGGTTACTGTACAGAGAGTGTACCCCTGAGTGAGGGCTAGAGGATGAGAGAATACAGCAGTTGGTAGTGCCCAGAGCATACTTGTCTGCAACTTCTAGCCATAGATCATGATATTCCCTTTGAAGGTCATATGGGCATAAGGTGTACCAAGAGATGTATTATGCAGAACTTTTATTGGCCTGGGATTTCAAGAGCTGCAACAGGGTACTGCAGGACTTGTAAGCAGTGCCAAAAGGTAGGTAAGGCAAGAGACAAAGTCAATACTCCTTTGATACCTTTGCCTGTGATTGAGGAGCCATTTCAGAGGGTAGCTATGGATATTGTGGGACCTCTGAGAACCTCGAGTTCCACAGGGGAAAAAGTATATCCTAGTGGTAGTAGATTATACTACCAGATACCCTGAAGTGGTGGCTCTGTGTTCTATTTAGGCAGAAAAGGTGGCAAATGCTTTGTTAGAGATTTTCAGCAGGGTAGGTTTCCCAAAAGAAATATTGACTGATAGAGGTGCCAATTTCATGTCAGACTTGCTGGCTTGTCTGTGGACGTGCTGTGGGGTGAAACACCTAAAGACCACCCTCTACCATCCCCAGACCAATGGACTGGTTGAGAGTTTAAACATTACACTAAAGACCATGCTACAGATGTTTGCAGACCAGTTTAAGAGGGAGAGGGACAAATATTTGCCCCATCTATTGCTTGCTTACAGAGAGCTGCCCCATGAATCCACAGGTTTTTCACCCTTTGAGTTAATGTATGGGCATAGGGTGAGGGGATCTCTAGATTTGATTCATGATGAGTGGGAGGGTGAAAGTGAATCCCACAAGGAGTCTGTTGTGGCATATATCCTAAACCTCAGGCCAAGGCTCAGAGAACTCATGGGCTTGGCCCAGGAGAACCTGGAAGAAGCCCAACAGCAGAGAAAGATCTGGTATGACAGGAATGCTTGAGCTAGAGAGTATGCTGTAGGGCAGCAGGGTATGATTCTCATTCCTTTCAGAAACAACAAGCTGTAGGCAGCTTGGGAAGAACACTTCAAAGTGGAAAGGTGATGTTAACTAAATGGTAGAACTGCTAGGCAAGAGGCAGGGGCATAAATTGTACCATGTTAACATGATGAAACCTTACCATGATAGGGAGGCCCTGGTGCTAAGTATTTGCAGTACAAGGCAGGAGGAGTCTGAGAGAGATCTATGGCTACAGGGAGCAAGCCAGCCAAATCCCACATTACTATGATGGAACATAGGGTGGTTGCAGGCATATGATAGGACAGTGCAGCTGTGTACTGGAGTTAGCAATGCCAATGCAGATGGGGTCTCAAGACAGGGAATGGGGTAAGGTATTCCCAGATAGGCTCAACCCTCTCAAGTAGCATTTCTCAAGAGTCAGTTGAAAAACTAGCTTGAGTCTTCGAGGTGAGGGGGAGAAATGTCACAAAAGAAGATACTGCCAGCCCAGCTAGTTGAAATTTTGTAAATAATAGTATGTCACTTGCGAATATTAACATGATTTATATAGAAAGGTAACAAAAGTAGATACTACCAGCACAGCTGTCTGGGATTTTGTAAATGGTTATGTGTCATTTGTGAATGTCAACATGCTTGATGTAATATGCTTGTGTTACAACTGTACTGGAGCTGTATATTATGTCTATATCAAACTGCTGGTACAGAAGCGTGTGTTGTAAAGGTATTTTACAAAGAAGAAATATTTTATAAAGTACTGAGCTAAAATACAACCAGAGCATGCCCTATTGGAATAGACCTGCACTATTGTAACTGTTTAGATGTATATATTTTAACAATGAAAACTGCAACACAAGAAGTTAATTTCAGAAAAATAAATGAAATTAAATTACTTTATCACAGCAAGGGACAGGATGTCTATACTAGGGAGCTCTCTGTGTTGTCTTGAAAGAGAGATAATTACTAGGCTTGAGATGTAGAAGTGTTTTATGACTTTCAGGATCTGCAAACATCTGAGGAAAAACCTTTGTTTATTTATTTTCACAGGTAGATGCTAAGTGCTACCAACTGCATCATTGGGGGATGTCACCTGGGCTAGAGTCAGATGACAAGAAGTGATGTCATGCTGCAAGCTATCCTAGCAGTAATATTTGAAATATTAATTTAAGAACTCCCTGAGAGAGAGATAGCATTCTGCATTTGTCTTTGACCTGACAAAATTGGCTGGAAAACCCATTCACCACATCTACCTTGCCTTGCTCTGTAAGTATGTCAGGGGACCAGTATAATTCTTTTAGATACGGTCAGGATTCTAGCTGAGCTTAATTTAGATTTTTTCTTTATTAATTTGAGACTGTCCTGCAATGTTGTTTTAAATATTTCTTGTGATTTTAAACTCTGATGTAACTGTGATTATACACTGAGTATTTGCTTGTTCTTTTATTATTTATTATTAAATATATTTAAACCTTTCATTGTGGCTGATATTTGTGAGACATATTTAAGTTTTGAGAGTACTTGCATATTTATTTGGTGACACTGTGTAGGCCACTCCTAACAGCCTTGCTCTTGGTCAAGCTACCATTTGTATTGATAGTAACATTACACAGTGAGATTGGACACCCTTTGTTAAAGGTATTAACGTAGCTGATAAGAATGTGGCTAGTGGCAGTAATAACCACTTTATAGTCTGGACAAAAGGGGGTATAGCTAGTGAACTTGTGCCAGCCTTTCCCAGATGTCAGCATGTGTATAAATCAAACCTCAAACAGTATGTGTGTTAGCTACTTGCGCAGAGACATGAAGCACTGATTGGACAGAGAGGGTGCTGAAGATCTTGGCCTGGTCATTCCGCTGAGATTTCAACTCTACAGCTGTGCCAGTGGAGGAGGCTTACTGGGGATCTGGAGAAAGAGGGAGAAACCAGCTCCAGACTGAGTGTGGTCTTTGTGCTCTTTTAAGGGAAATTGCTCTTGATGCAGAAAGCTGCATCTGGAAATACTGTGTGTATAACTTGTCATCCTCCCAATGTACATCCCCCACTGGTGCTAGTGATGAGGATTACGGTTGATTGATTACTGTTGCCAGTGGTGGGGCATCACGTAGCAATAGAACAAAAGGGCAATAAAAGAAAGTCATATGGAACAAAGGATCATTTGTTGTTAAATAAAGTCACAGTAGAGAACTGTAAAAAGGGGAAGAATCTAAGTATGGCATGGATTGACTACAGAAAAGCATTTGATAGTATCCCACATTCATGGATAAAAGAGTGCTGTAAAATGTACAAAATACACCCTACATTAATTGACTACATTACAGTGACCATAAAACAGTGGCAGACCAATCTGCAATTAAGTCATGATAAAGTACAAATTATTATTCCAGGTATGAAAATTCAAAGGGCAATATTCCAGGGTGACTATCTATCACTGCTGCTATTCCACCTTGCCCTTAGCCTATTAAGCTGTCTACTTAACAGCTTAGGCCATGGCTATAATTTGTCTCCTTGAAACTAACAAAGTGTAAAGACTTCTCATCTTATCTTTGTCGATGATTTATAACTGTATGGCTCATCAGATATGGAACTGAAAGCACAGCTGCAAGTTGTCAAAACATTTTCAGATGATATAAGAATGTCATTTGGTCTTGACAAATGTGCTAAAGTAACCTTTAAAGCAGGAAAACTGCAGCACCAAAAAAAATCAGTTTGGGACAAGAATATGATATAAAAAACTTGAGTAAGAGGGAGTGTATAAATATTTGGGAATTGATGAAGGATCAACACTAAACCATGAACATGTGTGAGTAAAACTCAATAAGGAATACTTTAGAAGACTTAAATTAATCCTAAAAACAGTGTTGACATCTAGGAACAAAATCCAAGCTATAAACCAATTTGCTCTTCCTATCCTAACTTATAGTTTTGGAGTAACTGACTGGCCCCAAAACATGTTGGATAGATTAGGCAGGAAAACAAGAAGGATGCTTCATGCTCACCAGATTATTTATAAAAATCACTGCATACCAAGATTATATATACCCCATTCCCAAGGAGGGATGGGCCTCCTTGAAACTGATTACATGTAAAGATCTGCAGTTGTGGGACTCCACACATATCTGCTGACCTCACAAGACCTAAATGTAGTAGAGGTTTTGAAACATGAGGAGTATAAATCTAAGATGACTTCTCTGCTTAGGCTAACAGAAGCATATTGTCATCAAGCAGGAATAGAAATCAAACCACAAACAGATAAAAATGCGGCAACAGCTGAATGTGCCAAAAAACAAAATTAAGGTGCAGGACAAGATGAGAAGGAAAGAATTGTGGAAAATGCATAAATATAGTTGCAAGTATATAAAATTTCTGGATGAATGTCATGTTGATTGGGAACTAATGCAGGAATGGTTAAGGAGAGGCGAATTCAAACCAGGAGATATGAAAGATTAATATTAGCAGCAAAAGATAGTGGACTACATACCTGATAGTTTGCAAAGTGCATTGAACATGTATGAGAAACAGACAAATACAAGTTTTGTAAAACAGAATTGGAAACTGTTGCACACCTCATTGCTAGTTGTGACATACTAATGGCAGGAGGACTGTATACTGAAAGGCATAATAATGTGGCAAGACTGTGGCACTGGGTATTGTGCAAACATTATTGCATTGAAGTGGCTGAAAACACTGGAAAAAAGAGCCACAAAGCATTTTACGATATGGTGAAATGTACATCACATGAGATCATCCATTACCAACAATTCAAAAGATAGATGCTAGAAATGGGATATAGTGGTCCATGAAAAGTAGGCAAAAGTAGCTTTGATCACTGAAATTGCCACACCCAGTAACTAAAGTGTCTTGTGTACAGAGAGACACAAAGTCATAAAATACCGGGATTTGCAGGCAGAAATGAGATCAATGTGGAAGAAAGATACTCAGATAGTTCTAATAGTAGTAGGAGCAATGGGTCTTATAAAAAATAATCTACAATCATATTTAGGTATATTACCAATACATGTAACTCCATACGAATTGCAGAAGGGGTCATTACTTGGCACATTGCGAGTGCTGCGAAGGGCACTTTTGGCTGATATCAAAGATTGAAGCAATACTAATTTCATGAACTTTAATTGTACTTTGACTTAGAAAAGTGGTCCATTCCCATCATGGTATTAGAAACCCAAAAGACTTGGAGAAATTAAAAAATGGAGATGCTTTATATATATATATATATATATATAGAGAGAGAGAGAGATACAGAGATAAAAAGATATATATATTATATATCTATATCTCTCTCTCTCTCTCTCTATATATATATATATATATATATATATAGATATATAGATAGATAGATATAGATAGATATATAGATATAGAAATATAGATACATAGATATAGATATAGATATATTATGAATTCATTTTGTTTATGTGAATTACCATTTGACTTAAGGGAATTGCATAGTTTATATGCCTTCATAAAATATAACATAAACTATGTATTTCTTAGATGAATTCCACTGATATTGTGGCATCATGGCCCAGAGTTTAAGGATGCTGGCTTTCATCTCTACTGTATGGGATTTAACCCTCACCTCCAGTTACTATTTGTGTGGAGTCTGAATGCTCTCACTGTCTCTATGTGGGTTTTCTCTGAGTACTTTGCTTTCCTGCTAAAATGATTCTGATTGAAATGGATAAACTAAACTGTTCATATGCATATAGAAAGGACTTTACAGATGACCTTGTATCTTAGTTGTAGCAGAAAGTGCTCACATTGGATAAATCCACCGTTCTAACAATGAATTCTTATTCAATGCTTGGGATGTATTTTGTATGTTTATGCTTTATATTTCTTGCTGTATCTTTAAGCAGTACATGATGGTTACTGAACCATTATCTATCTATATATATATATATATATATATATATATATATATATATATATATATATATATATATATATATCCAGTCTAAATATAAATAGGTCTAGTACTAGACTGTCTCTTTATGGACTTAGTAAGCCCTGTAGAATATAGTCAAAGTGGTATTAGTTTACTAATAGTTTTTATTTAAATGTATCCTATTAGTGGCTTTTTTTGCTGCATTACCTCACAAATGACTAATGTCAAAATTAAAATTATTTGAGGTGGGTTCTGAGGTAGCAGCATGAAAAAAACATGTCCTGAACAGTAAGAGATAGACAGTGGCAGTAACTTAACTTCCCTACAATTAAAGGGCAGACACTACAGTAGTATGACAGAGACACTGCAGGGGATAGCTCTTTTCAATATGTGGCACTGCAGCAGACCTAGAAATGAATGCATGCCTTTTTGATTATGAAAGAATGTTATGCAGAAGGAGTGGTGTACTGTATGAGGCAGAATACATTAAAGCATTATGATTTAGTGGTTAAGAGTAGTGATAAGATTTCTGCCTCACATCTCCAGCATCTTGGGTTCAGTACTCTTTTAAGAGGCTGCATGTTGTCCCCAGGCCTATGTGGGTTTTGCCTAAGAAAGGGGTTCTGTTTTCCATAATGATTGGCTACTCGAAACTGTCCATATTTATTGCATCCCCCTATGATTGAGGTTTGGCTTATGACTGCAATGAAAAGTTTAATAAGGTTAACTACCAAATTAATCAAAGAGTAATCAACAGTAAGGCAGAAGAATTGCCTAATATGTAGTTATTTAAATTAAATTAAAAAAGCTGTCTAATCTAAAAAGAAAAATGCTAACTGATAACTCTACAAATCTTGGTAACAAAACCCCATTTGGGATGGATGCAACTGTGATGTGAGGTATTGCCAACTATGCCAGGAGAAGTAGGGCAATGGATATGTGACATATGCCAACATAACTAGCTGGAGTTTTGCAAATAATTATATGTCATTTGTATGCCAAACTGATTTGTACAGGTGCTTGTGTTGAAAATATTTTTGTAAAGTTGCTTGTGTTAAAAATGTACCAACAGTGCACCCTGCTGAACAGAAAAGAAATACACCTATATGTCAGACTGTATTGTAACTGTTGAAATTAATATATTTTAACAGAGGATACGGAAAGAGAAGAGGTTAATCTCAGTCCAGCTAACTTTGAAAAATATTCTGAAATTAAGTTATTTGGTCTAGGCCATAAAGATTATATTTTACAATTCTGATTGCAGCTAGTGACAAAATGTCTGTGAAAACCAGGACTAGCAATCCTATTGTATTGTCCTTAGTGGTGAACTAATTGCTATCCTGGAGGGGTGGAAGCTTTTGAAAGAGTTTTATAGCTTCCAGATGATATAATACATCTTAGCAAAGCTCTGTGTGTATGTATGGCAACACATAGGTGCTAGATTCTGGTTTAATTGCTGGGAAAAGGGGTAGTGTGGGAACCAGAGTCAGATAACCAGATATATGTGATGTCATTTTGTAATTCAGCACTGAAATGATGATTTAATACTCAATGAGACAGAAGTCTCAGACCAGTCTGTTTTTGGAACTGACAAGACCACTCACCAACTTCATCTTGCCTTGCTTTAGTAAGTAACCAGGGAATAGTAATTATTTAGATAAGTCAGGAAAATATAGTAAGATTAATTAAGTACTGTTATTCTGTATATGTATGAATCTATCCATCTGTGTCATTTTTAATATTGCCTGTGATTAAAACTCTGATGTTTATTGTAAACAGATATTTAGAAAGTTCATGATCTTTTATTATTTATTATTAAATGTATTTAAACTTTTCATTGTAGCTGGTATTTTAGAGGAATATATTAATGTGTTTAGAGTACTTATTTTATTTGGTGACACTGCGGCCACTCCTGAAAGCCTTGCTGCATTGGTCAAACACTACCATTTATATTAGTATCAATTTTACTTAATATAATTAGGCACCTTTATAAGAGCCTTAGAGTAGCTGGCTTTTGAAATATTCTGATGACAGTACCTACCTTATAGTCTGGGCAGAGGGGCATAGTTGCTAAATCTGTGTGAATCATTCCCAGGTGTGTGTGTGTGTGTGTGTGTGTGTGTGTGTGTGTGTGTGCGTGTGTGTGTGTGTGTGTGTGTGTGTGTGTGTGTGTGTGTGTGAGGTGTGTGAGTGTGAAAATCAAATCTCAAAGAATGAGTCTGTCAGCTACTTGGAGCAGGGATACAAAACACTGGTTTCACAGCCAGGGTGGTAGAGGACTTATCTTGGAACACTCAGCAGAAGACTCAGCTCTACAGCTGTGCCAGTGGGAAGTCTTATTTGAGGGGCCTGGAGAGAGAAAGGGAAACCCAGACCCCAGACTGAGTGTGTTCCCTGTGTGCACTTAAGGGAATTTGTGCTTGGTGCAGAAAATTACATCTGAAAATATTGTGTGTGTATATTTTTGTTCCAAGTGAACAACCCTCACTGGTGTCAGTGGGGAGGATTCATGCTAATTGATTACTGGCCCAGACAAGGGATGTCACATATTGAAGAACAGTGGTGGCATATTAATTGAACTTCTGTAGCCTATAGACAGTTTTCACTGAAGGTGTGTGTACTCTCAGCAATCACAAGGTAAACATACAGAATTTCATTTTCACAAAAGTTTTATTTATTTTGGTTAGTTTAATTTAGTCAGGGAAAGCAGGTAAAGATGTTAGCAGAGGATTATGGCAAGCTGAAAAAGAACCAGTTGGCCAAGGTGTGTGAAGCCAAAGGACTGATGCATGGCAATCTGACTAAAGAAAAAATTATTTCAGGCTTAATTGCAGCTGTAGCCCAGACCAGCAACCAGGAGGATATCCAGTCTGGTGATGAGGATTTGCAGTGCTCATAAACAATACAGTTCATCTTTTCTTCAGAGGACTTAACAATCTGTCTGGAGTTAAACAGATTTGTACTAGAGGCCAAACATTTGGAATTAGAATCAACAGAGAGACTGCAGTGTTTGGAGGCCAAGGAAAAGGAGAAACAGATGGAACTAGAATCAGCAGAGAGGCTGCAGTGTTTTGAGGTTGAAGAAAATGAGACTCTGCAGCATTTGGATGCTAAAGAAAATGAGAAGCAGCATCAAAATGAGAGGGAGATGCTGACTCTTCATCAGGTTCATGGAGGTAATGGGGAAGGGAATAACCTAACCCCAGAAGCAATAAAGGTCAGTACATTTCTTCCACAGTTTATAGAAGGTGATAATTTTGATAGTTTCATTCATATAGTTGAAAGAGCATATAAACAACATTATGCTGATCAAGGGCTCTGGGTATGGTTCCTGACCCCCTTGCTCCATGGAAAAGCTGTAAAAAGAAGTTATGTCTTACCATAATTTTCCATCTGTGTTGTTGATCTTTGTTCAGCTATTACTGATGAGTTATCGGTTCTGTCCGTGGAACCGAGCCGGCCATATGCTAACTTTGCATCAGCCAAAAACTCTCGTGCTAAGATGTTGCCCAGCATGCCCCTCTCCCTGTTACCTCAGATTGAGTTTGCAAGTTGTAGAAAGAAGCAGAAGCTACCTCTGGTCAAAATGGCCTGCTGTTATAGGACAATGAGATCCACCAGAAACCTTCGGAAGGGGGAAGGAGGGTGGGAAATAATGACTGAACAAAGATCAACAACACAGATGGAATATTATGGTAAGACATAGCTTCTTTATCTGATGTTGTTAATCTTTGTTCAGTCATTACTCATGGGATAGAGTCCTCAGCTACCTTTATTCCTGGGAGGCCCTCATGGAAGGACTTTCCTGAGCACCATTGAACCAAATGAAGCTCTTCCTCTAGAGGCTAAATCCAATTTGTAGTGAGTAATGAAAGTATGATGTCTGGCCCAATTTGCAGCTGCACAGATGTCATTTAGAGAAGCTCTAGCATGAAAGGCAGCAGAGGTTGCTACTGACCTTGTAGAATGGGCCCTTACAGTTCAAGTTAAAGGGATGTTGTGCTTTTTGTAAATAAATATTACACAGTTTTTCAGCCATTTAGCCAATGTGACCTTAGAAATGGGACATCCTAATCTAGGTCCAGAAAGAGGCCAGAAATAACTGCTCTGATTTGCGAGAAGGTCTTGTTCTGTCCAAATAAAAATGGATTTGTCTGTGAATGTCTAAGTTATGTAGCTAATACTCTCCTCTGTTTGAATGATTGGGGAAGAAAACTGGCAGGTCAATTGTTTGGTTTATAGACAGTTCAGAAATCACTTTAGGCAGAAAGGATGGATTAGTTCTCAGTGATACTCTATTTTTATGGAAAACCAAATAGGGGCATTTGATGTACAAGGCCAGGAGTTCAGAAATACGTCTGGCAGAAGTAATAATGACGGGAAACAAAATCATCCATGATAGAAACTTGAGGTTGCAAGAGGATGCTGGTTCAAATGGAGGCACTGTCAGGGTTTGTAACACTAATGACAGGTCCAAAAGCTGTGTTGATTCTTTAAAAGGGGGGTTTCAAGTGAATCACACCTTTTAAGAAAGTTTTGTACAACTTGTGTGATATAAGTAAGGAATCTTGGTAACCGCTGTGAAAATTAGATATAGCAGCCAAGTGAACTCAAATGGTAGAAGCTGATAGTCCAGATTGAAAAAGATTTCATAGGTATTTCAAATAGAGAAACAATAGCTGAAAGAGGATCCATACATTTTTCTTTTAACCCCATGGTAAATCTTTACTACTTGCTGAGGTATGTTAGTCTGGTGGAAGATTTATGAGAGGCAATAAGTATGTCATGCACTGAGGAAGAAAGTTCATGCTGCCTGGCAATCACAGGAAGTGGAGGAGCCAAGCTGTGAGCTTCAGCCTGGTCAGGTTGGGGTGAATCAGGTTCTATGGAAGAGAGATCAACTCTGGTGTTGGATTGAGAATCCATGGTCAATCTAACAGGAGAGGCCATAGAAAGGGAAACCAGATTTGTCGAGGCCAATATGGTGCAATGAGGATTACTTTGCTCGTCAACCGGCGGGCTTTCTTCAGAAATTGGGAAATGAGGGGGAGAGGAGAAAATGCATAAAGTAGACCCGAGAGCCAATCGTGGACTAAATCATCTCTGGGTGACTGTCTCTGAGGGGGAATCAGGGCGAGGTAGTTGCTGCATTTCTGGTTGGTTGGGGAAGCAAAGAGGTTGCAGCAAGGATAGCCCCAGCAGTTAAAAATCTCCACTGCCATTAGAGAATTGAGGGACCACTCATGAGGTTGGAGAATGCACCTACTCAGTTTGTCTGCTATCATGTTGGAGCTCCTGGGAATGTGTGTTGCTATCAGAAAGCAGTTGGTAGCTATCACCCAATGCCATATCCTCATGGTCTCCTGACATAGTGGGTATGATTTGGGTCCACCTTGTTTGTTGATGTACCAGATTACTGGCATGTTGTCTGACTGTATTGCAATAGTCCCTGACGGAAGGATGGAGTGGAATACTTGCAATGCTAGAAGCACCGACCTCAGTTCTAGGACATTGATATGAAGATGGACCTCTAGTTCTGACCACATGCCTTGGATTGTCTTTCTCTGAAACAGCCCCCCCCACCCCATCAAGGAGGCGTCCATTGTCACTGTAGCCTTGGGCTGATGGAGGATGAAGGGATGAGACCACTGTAGAGAGTTCTGTGACATCCACCAGATTAAATCCTGTTTGCACCTTTGAATCTGTGCAATTTCTTGTGTCTAGTAAAACCCTGATAAACTCTAGAGACTGAGAAGGGGTAAGATAGGACTTTTGCCAGTTTATGGAAATGCCTAGGCTTTGTGCTGTGTGAAGAGAGTATGCCAGGGCTTTTTCCAGTAGACACCTGGTTGGGGATGGTAATGAGCCAGTCTTCTAGATACAGAAACACCTAGAATCCTTGAAGTTGCAGGTGGGCTATGACAGCTGCCATACACTTGGTGAACACTCTGGGGGCTGTAAAGAGTCCGAAGGGCAGTCCTCAAAACTGGTAATGACTGGCTCCCACATGGAAGCAAAGAAATCTTCTCAATGGTTTGTCCATTTTTATGTGGTAATACGCACCTTGAAGAGCTATAGAGCACATCCAATCGTCTTTTTCCAACAGTGGAAGGATAGACTGTACCGTGACCATCTGGAATTTCTGTACCTTTACAAATTTGTTTAACAGACTAAGATCCAAAATTGGTCTCCAGTCCCCCGTCTTTTTTGGCACTAAAAAGAATCATGAGTAGAATCCGGATCCTATCTAGTCTGTGGGGCCTATTTGGATGACTCCTTTTTGTAGCAGCTTTGATATCTGTAATGCTGCTTCTTCCCTTTAGTTTCTGAGGGGAACAGAATAAAGACTGAAGGTGATGTGATAGCCTCTGGTGATTATTCATTGTGCCCAAAAATCTGTGGCTATGATTTGCAAGGCAGAAGGGTACAAGGAGAAACACCCCCCAACTGCTTCCAGAGGTAAATAGCTGGGCTGCCTTTCGGGAGCACTGGTAGGGTTGACCAGAGAAGAATCCCTGGAACCCTGGTTTTGCGGACCTCCCCTGCCCTGAAAGGGGCGTCTTCTATTGGCATTTAGCCCTCCGCCCCTGGGGAAAACTTGGCATGTGCATCATGGAAAGGGTCCTGTGATTTCTTATGCCACATCTTTCCACTCCTCTGATTTCTGGAACAGAATCTCTGAGGGGAGGAGAAACAGACACCAACGGCAGATAGGGTCTTACCATCTTGTTGGCATCTAGCCAGTGTGTCTTTTACTTTGGGTCCAAGCAAAGAAGAGATTTCAATGGGAGCATTCAGTAAGGAAGCTTCGAAGGGGTCTGCAAAGTTACAAAGGTGCATCCAAGCATGCCACCTCATGACTATGCCTGCACCCGCCGCTCTAGCTGCTCCTTCCATGGCGTAAGAAATCAGGTGCATGGAGGAGTTGGAGATGGATTCACGGGTGGCTAACTGTGAGGACACTGTCATGGACCTCATCAGAGACAGCACCAGCCAAGGATTCTGAGAACTCAGCTATTAAGTCTCTTTGATGCCTGGTGAAATGTGCCAAAAAGTCCAAGGACCTGACTGCAAAGTTCGATGATGCAAAAACATGCTTCCCTAGTCTATCCATCACCCAGGACTCCTTGTTGGATAGATGGATAGTCTGTCTCTCTTCTGCCAGTTCCTTTTTAGTTGCGGCCACCACCACCATGGCATCTACTGGGAGACCTTTAGACCAGTGGAGATCACTCTCAGGGGAAGCTAAGGTTTTATCCGGCCTCCAGGGAATAGCTTCAATGGTGTCAGGAGCCTTCCATGCACACTGCATGATGAGCCAGATGAGCTTGTAGGCAGGTGGAATAACCCAGGAGGTAGGGGGCCAGGCACAGAAAGCCTGCAAAAACACAGACTCCTCTGAGGAAGGGTTGGAGGACATCCAATCACCTCTCTGTTTTAGGATATTGAGGATGTCACCAAAGGACACCTAATCAGGGGGTGACCGTGGGGACCCTTCTTCATCATTGAAATATGTGTCTTCCATCAAAGACTCTACCAGGGAGTCCACGTGCTTTCTCTTGCACGTGCTCTTATGATGTACTTCCTTGGAAGGAGGTTCTGGGGAGGACAACATAGAAGGAGTCTCCTGTGGGAGGGTGTCCTAGGACTCCCGTGCCCAGTGTCCAGCAGGAATGGCTTGCTTCAACTGTGGCCCAGAAGAGGGGGAGGTAGATTCCGACAGTATAGACTTGCCTACCAAGGCAAGGGCCTCTCCATGACCCAGAAAGCTGGCCCACCTGAGGAGGGATGGGAGCCTGGAACCAAGCATGACAACCTCAGAACTGGGGGCACACCCCACCCTGATGAACCAGCCCACTTGGTCTGGAGTCTCAAGAGGGCTGTGAAGCAGAGGTGCACCAATGGCACAGCTACTGTCCTGAGAAGTGACCAGTGGGACATGCAGGAGAATAGGTTGGAGTCTGTGGAAAAAAATGATCACCTCCAAATGGGAGCGATATCCTGGAGTTAGAAATTCCTCCAGCCACAAACAGTTGATTGACAAAGCACAGAACATCTTGCTCAGAGAGGCTTCTTGCATAGATAGATCTGATCCTAGCTTGAACAAATGATGTCTGCACCAAAGATAACAGTGCTGTAGCGGTAGTGTGCACCAAAAACCTCTGGTGCCAATGAGGTCTGCGCCATCAGAGATGGAACTGAAGGTATCTGCACTGAGAACAAGGTCGTCGATGCTGAAAAGGTTGTCTGCACTGAAAAGTTCAGTGCCAAAAGCATCTGTACCCACAGGTCGGTGCCGAAAATGTCTGTACCGGTAAAACTGTCAGTGCAGAAGAGGTCTAAACTGGAAAGAACATCGGTTCGAAAGGGTCTGCACCAAGGCTGGTGTTGAAGGGGTCTGCACCATTGATCAGTGCTGAAGAGGTCTGCACCAAGGCTGGTGCCGAAGGGGTCTGCACCATGATAGATGCCGAAGAGGTCTGCACCATGATAGGTGCCAAAGAGGTCTGCACCATGATAAGTGCTGAAGAGGTCTGCACCAATTCCAGAGACAGTGCCGAATATGCCTGTGCCGAGGACTTTGGTGCCGAAAGGATCTGCACCGAGTGCTTTGGAGCTGAAAAAGGTGTGGATGTCTTAGTCAGAGATAAAGTCAATTCCAATGGTTCTGTCAGTTTCAACTTTTTGAGTCTCGGTTCCTAGGGTCTTCAGCGGGAGATGATGGAAGAGACCTCAAGGACATCTCAGCATGATGTTTTGGGGCTTCAAAGGAGGTGATGAAACCTCCAGCACAGAGATAGCCTCACTGAAGGAAGTTTTTAGGAGGCCCTTTAAAATCACTTATTTTTCTCCTCATTGAAGGTATGATTAGAACAATTCTTAAATATCCCACTTGGAGGGTCAGCAGTGAGATGGGAGACACCCAAACAGTATACACACAAAACATGTGTGTCCAAACACCTTTTAAAAACCAGGACTTCCTTTTTTTTTTGTCAGACATCGTTATTCATAGAAGAAATAAACAAGAAGAAATTATCAACAGTGGTATGAGATAGGCTAGCCAAGAGGGTAAAGAAGAAGAGATTACCAGCAATAGTAACAAGGTTATCTAAAAAGGTAATACATATTTTGAAATATTGAAAAATAATGCGATAGGGTAAAATAAAGACTTAGCTATTAAGAAAACTTGGTAAATTATTGAAATATCTGATAAAATATCGAACAACTATGCTTAGCTCAAGAGAAGTGGCTTGACATGGCTATCAGGCAATTCAGCAAATGAACTCTGGGATAACAGGGAGAGGGGCATGCTGGGTAACATCTTAGCTCGAGAGTTTTTGGCTGACACAAGCTTGGCATATGGCCAGCTCGGTTCTGAGGACGGAACTGATAACCCATCAGTAATGACTAAATGAAGATTAACAACATCAGATCTGCTGTTTCTAAATTGTCTGATACTGAAATGATGATAAAGTAAAACAATGTTTACTGGAATGTTTTAAGTTAACACCTGAAGATTACAGAAAAGATTTTGTGACCATAGACACAAGTCAGATGAAAGTGAATGTGATTATATTGCTGGGTTAACCACTTATTTTCATAGGTGGGTGAGGGGATGTCAGGTCACCATGTTTGAAAAGCTGGCAGACCTTTTGGTGAGGGAAAAAGCCATTTGCACTTTATCCTGTGGATGTGAGACTCTGAAACAAAAAATAAGTACAAACTACTGAAGGTAGTCTTGCCAAAAAAGAACCAAAGTAAAAATCAATGCAAACATACCACCATAGACAGGATAAAAATCTGTGATTTAATAAAACTTTTAAAAGACAAAACAAACAAAGAGAATGTAGGATAAGCACTTTCAATAAAACTTTTTTCAGATCCTTTATTCACTCCCATCAAGGCAAAACTTTTTAACAGTGTTCAATCATGCATTCAGAGCTGGTTCCTCTTCCATGGCTAATCGAGACAAGTCCCTCTCGTGGTAGTCCTCCAAAGTTACAAGTAGCAGGAATAAGTTTTGCTTATTCCCTCTTCCTGTTTCTACTTTTTATGTTTATGCTCCATTCTTTCAGAATGGGTTTTAGAGGTACCATTCCATTAAGGCTCAGTGGTCTATCTACTCTCATTTCCATGATCCACTTAGTCTTTTCCACCTCTGTTCTGTTTCTCATGTCACCTCCCCTTGGGCTTTCGTTCAGCTTCATTAGAGCCATAAACTTGAAACTGTGATTTTCTTCCACCCTAGTATACTGACACAGGGTATTTGTAGCTACTTGATTTCCTTTGTCTGATAGATGGTGTAAAATCCATTCCTTAAAAGGTGTATTTGTTTTACCTACATAGTAGGAAAAGCATGCCTTGCAGATGGCTAAATATGCAATGTTCTTGATGGTATGTGTGGCATAACCTTGAAAGGAATAATTCTTCTTGGTGACTGGGTGTTCAAATATATTATGTGCCTGTATAAAAGGGCAAGCTTTGCAAAAACCACATTTCCAGGTACCTTTACGTTGGCTCCGTGTACTATATCTGCTAACAGTAAGGCCATCATGTTGACACAATAAATGCTTCAGATTCTTCTTGTTCCGAAATGCAAAGCTAAGTTTATCCCCTACTATGTTTCATAATTTCTCATCCAAAGTTAAGACTGGCCAAAACTTCCTAATAGCATTACAAATTAATCCATTATCTGTGCTATAAGTCAGTGTGCACCTCAAATTAGCTGAAGGTCTATTACCTTGTGGTTGTCTGGTTCCTTCACGCCTCCTGTTAGAATATAGGGGATACCCCTTCTGAGGTCTGAGTTGCATGGCTTCTTCTCTACTCATTCTGGTATCTTCTTCCATATATCTTCTTTTAAGGGTGTTCACAAGAGTTTCTTTTTCTTTTAAGAAGATGTCATCCATAGAACATAATTTGGAGATACATGTGACCTGATTTCCCACTAAATTCTAAAAGATGTGACTTGGGTGCATGCTGGTCTGATGTAGCAAATGGTTTCACCATGTAGGTTTCCTGAAAATCATTGTTTCTATCCCTTTACCTGGGTTCAGGCAAAGTTTCACATCAAGGGACTCTATCTCCCTTTTGGAGACTTTTAAGTCAAATCTCAAAAAACTGGTTGTGTGAAAGAGAAACATGACAAATTCCCATAGACTTGTGGCATCTCCTTTCCATAGGATAAAGATATCATCCAAAAATCTCATGTAGAAAATGATCTGATCTTTCCACAAGTTGCATATGTCTAGATCCCATTCTTTCTCCGATTGTGCCAAGACTATATAAGAATAACTGTTGGCACATGGGGTGCCCATGGCAAGCCCCCATTTTTGCCAATAGCGAGTGTTGCTATATAGGAAGATGTTGTTCTCCAATGCTAGTTCTAACAGAGTACAAAGGAGATTAACATCCAAAACTTCACTGCCAGCAAATTCCTGACTATTTCAATTCCATAAATGTTCAGAATGACATTAGGATGTAAGAATCTGGTTGCTGGATGAGAAGTGTAACTCTGCAGATGAGGTGGGAAAAAAGGGGCTCTCTACTTAACAAGCAGGGCATCACTGCACAAGAAGGGGATACCCTGTGCTGCACATGGCTATAAGGGAACCCATGGTGGGCAGGCTAAAACACCTCGACGGAATCCACCAGTAACAAGGGAAGTCACTAGTTCAGGTGCATGGCCGGGATCAAGGGTTAGATGGTTTAAATGTAACTAGTGGGGCCATGTAGCATACAGATATCCACATAAGCAAGGTGGGGAACAAAAGGAGGGAGAGCCAGAAAGTGGGAATAACAGTATGCCAGTGGTAAGTTTTCTGGAGACAACAGTGGTACCAGATTATCACCAGGTTTATAGCAAGACATAACCATTGTGTAGCCTGCAGTGGTTAAAGAGGAGCAGCACTTGCTTGGACAGTCTACTCCAGTCAGAGCTTTAGGGGGTACTCCATTACAAATGCCTTTGGTCAGGGTTCACCTTGACTGGGAGGGTAGAAAAGAAGCAAGCAAGTAGCTGTGTTTGAGGCTATCCCTGTAGATGTCCTGATAGAGAATGATTTTGATAATGCCGTACCTTGTGTGCATGCAGTTACATGCAGTCAGGCTTGAAGACAGGCATGTGGTACTGGTAGCCTGGGAAAGACCCAAACATTTCCCACATCTGAAGCCAGGGTTGCTGAGGTGGTTATTTCAGGGAGGCAGCTACTCTTTAGCAGTGAGACTGAAGGTGAGCCACAGCTGCTGACATTGATGTTCCTTTGGACAGAGTGACTGTAAGGGCAGAGGTGAGTGGTAGTACCCAGGCTGATGGTGAAGCACCACTGTCTTCCTGTGGAAGTGGAGCAGGAAGGGTCACAAAGGTAGAATTGAGACAGGCTTAGCTCTTGGACCCTACACTAAGAGACTTGAAGGAGCTAGCTGGGGAGCCACCCGATCTTCAAGGAAAATGGGTGTCTGTATACTGGAACATAGGGTTACTGTATAGAGAGTGGACCCCTAAGGGCAGGCTATAGGGTGACATAATACAGCAGTTGATAGTGCCCAGACCCTGTCATCTGGCACTTATAGCCATAGCCCATGACATCCCTTTTGCAGGTCATATGAGCATAAAGTGTACAACGAGATATATTATGCAGAACCTTTATTGGCCTGGGATTGTGAGGGATGTAACATGGTACTGCAGGACCTATGAGCAGTGCCAAAAAGTAGTCAAGTCGAGACAAGGTCAAAGCTCCTTTGATGACTTTGCCTGTGATTGAAAAGCTATTTCAGAGGGTAGCTTTGGATATTGTGGGGCCTCTAAGTATCTCATGTTCCACAGGGAAGAAGTGTATCCTGGTGGTAGTAGATTATGCTACTAGATACCCTGAGGTGGTGACTCTGTCCTCCATCAAGGCAGAGAAGATGCCAAATGCTTTGTTAGAGATTTTCAGCAGGGTAGGTTTCCCAAGAGAAATATACTGACTGACAGAGGTGCCGATTTCATGTCAGACCTGCTGGCTTGTCTGTCAGAGTGCTGTAAGGTGAAGCACCTAAAGTCCACCCCCTACCACACCTCAGACTAACTGTCTTGTGGAGAAGTTAAACTCTACACTAAAGACTATGCTAAAGGCATTTGCAGACCAGTTTTAGAGAGAGTGGGACAAATATTAGCCCCAACTGTTGTTTGTATACAGAGAGGTACCCCAGGAATCCACGTTTTTTTCACCCTTTGAGTTGCTGTATGGGCATAGGGTGAGGGGGGCCTTTAGACTTGATCCATAATGAGTGGTGGGGTGAGTGTGAATCCCACAAGGAGTCTGTTGTGACATATGTCCTAAACCTCACAACAAGGCTTAGGGAGCTCATGGACTTGGCCCAGGAGAACCTGACAGGAGCCCAACAGTAGAAAAAATATCTGATATGACAGGAATGCTCAAGCCGAAGAGTATGCTGTGGGACAGCAGGTTATGGTGCTCATTCCTGTCAGACACAATGAGCTGCTGACAGGTTGGGAGGGACCCTTCAAAGTGACAAAGAAGGTCAGTGATGTTAACTACATGGTAAAACTCCTAGGCAGGAGGCAGGGCCAAAAACTGTACCATGTTAACATGATGAAGCCTTACCATGACAAGGAGGCCTTGTGCTGAATATTTGCAGTGGGTGGCAGAATGAGTCTGAGTTGGCTCTATGGCTACATCTAGCTAGCCAGCAAAATGCCAAGTTGTTATGCTGGAGCCTAGGGTTGCTGGAATATGGCATGACAGTGCAGCACCACACTGGGGTCAGCAATGCCAAAGCAGATGGGTTCTCAAGACAGGGCATGGGTTAATGTATTCCCAGATAGGATCATTCCCCTCAAGCCACATTTCTCAGGAGTCACTTGAAACACTAGCTTGAGTTTTCAAAGGGTGGTGTGATGTGATGATGTGAAGTATTAGCAGATGTGACAGGAGAAGTAGGGCAGTGGAAGTATAACATATGCCAGCATAGCTATCTGGAGTTTTTTAAAGAATTATATGTCATTTGCATATCAAACTGACTTATGCAGGTGCTTCTGTTAAAAATGTATTTGTAAAGCTGTGTATGTTAAAAATGTACCAACAGTGGGTCCTGCTGGACAGAAAAGAAATACACCTGTAAATCAGATTGTATTGTAACTGTTGAAATGACTATATTGTAACAGATGATACTGGAAGAGAAGAGGTTAAGCTCAGTCCAGCTAACTTTGAAAAAGAGTCTGAAATTAAATTACCTGGTTTAGGCCATATCTTACAGTTCTGAATGCAGCCCGATACAAAATGTCAGTAAAAACCTGGACTAGGAATTCTACTGTGTTGTCCTTAGGGGTGACCTAATTGCTCCCCTGGAAAGATGGAAGCTTTTGAAATGGTTTTATAGCTTCCAAATGCTATAACACATCTTAGCAAGTGTGTGTATGGTAGCACATATGTGCTAGATTCTGGTTCTGTTGCTAGTAAAGGGGGATAGTGTGCGAACCAGAGTCAGATGACCAGATGTATATGATGTTATTTTATAATCCAACACTAAAATGATGTTTTAATACTAGATGAGACAGGAGTCTCAGAGCAGTCTGTTTTTGGTACTGACAAGATCACTCACCTACTTCATCTTGCCTTGCTTTAAAAAAGTAATCAGGGAATTATAATATCTTAGATCAGTCAATAAAATAATTAGTGAGATTAGTTAAGTACTGTTTTTATATATCTGTATAAATCTATCCATTTGTGTTATTTTTAATGTTTTCTGCGATTGAAACTCTGGTGTTTATTGTAAATAGATATTTAATATTTTCATATTCTTTTATTATTTATTATTAAATATATTTAAACTATTCATTGTGGCTTGTATTTTAGAGACTATGTTAACCTTTGAGAGTACTTATATTTATTTGGTGACACTGTGGCCGCTCCTAAAAACCTTGCTGCATTAGTCAAACACTACCATTTGTATAAGTATCAATTTTAGTCAATATAATTGGGTACCCTTGTAAGAGCCTTAGAGTATCTGGCTTTGGAGTGTTCTGGTGGCAGTATCTACCTTATTAGTCTAGGCAGAGGGGCATAGCTGGCAAATCTATACCAGCCTTTCCCAGGTGCATGTGTCTCGGTGTGTGAAAATCAAATCTCAAAGAGAGTGTGTGTGTGTGTGTGTGTGTGTGTGTGTGTGTGTGTGTGTGTGTGTGTGTGTGTGTGTGTGTGTGTGTGTGTCTTGGTGCACAGCTGTGCTAGTGTGGAGTCTTATTGGGGAGACCTGGAGAGAGAAAGTGAAACCCAGGCTCTTGACTGAGTGTGTTCCCTGTGTGCTCTCAAGGGAAAATGTGCTTGGTGCAGAGAGCTGCATCTGAAAATACTGTGTGTATCTGTTTTTCTGTTCCAGGTGAATGTCCCTCACTGGTGCCATTGATGAAGATTCAGGGTTCTTGATTACTGGCCCAGAGCATGGATGTCACAGCAAGAACTGAAACAGAAGAAGATAAGGTCTTGAGTTAGTTATATAAGGTTGCCTAAAGCAATATGATAGAACAACAATGTAAGCTGTTGGAACAGGTAGCTCCAATAGGAGAACATTGCTGTTCTTTAAAACAAACTGAAATAGCATTTTGACAAATGTCTTAATGGTATTAAGAACACTTTCAGCAAGCATTTTTGTAGGGGTGTAAGTCCTCCATACGTCCTCATGTAGGGGACTGTCTGCTCCCCATACAAACTTATTTTTAAGTGTTGCTGTTAGTACATTGGACATTGGGATGAAGGAAACACAATTTATTTCTTTACTCCAGGGTATTATGACCTATGATTACTGAAACATAATTAGGGATTATATATGGTGCTGAGGAAGAATTGTCTGCTTTGAAAAATGCTGTTGAAATTTTTTTTTGACACCAGACTTTTTTTTTATTTATTTACAATTACACAATGTTATAGCTGCAGTGGTACAGTGGTTTCATTGTTGCCCCACAGCAAGAGGTTCTTCCGTTCGATTCTCAGCTAGTGTGCGGGGAATGCCTTCTGTGTGGAGTCTGCATGTCCTCCCCGCGGTCGAGTGGCCTCCGAAAGACATGCGTAAATGGGCACGCCTTCATTGAAGGTTGGGCGTCGTGCTGGCAATTCGGCACCATAAAAATCTACTGCCAATCATTAGAAGACCGGAGTTCCGCTGTGGTGACCCCTTACCAGGAAAAGCCGAAAAGACAAACAACAACAACAATTACACAATGTTATTTTGATACATTTAGCTTTCAATGAAATAAGCTTGGATGAACTGACTGCCAACTTTTTCTTTCTGCAAAGATATCTGGCAATAATCTCTTTGACAGAGTACCATGTACAGTTCTAGGTGTACCATACTAGTAAGATACATACAAATGCATTCAGGGGAATCCATACAAGTGTAATAATTTTATAAATAAAAAGATGCACTGCAACAATAAAATGCAATTTGAAAACATTAAGTGTAGCAACTTAGAGGATTTGCCTTTTTAAAGAAGTAGTGTCAAAGTTATATTAAACAGGACATAAATAACATATTAAGTACTTTTATAGCAGGTGGAGAAGAGATAAGTTATTTGTTAGACAGGTATAATCTGACTATTATGTAGTTTGAGGTCAAATTACATTAGCCATGTAGTCCTTATGTGTGTGAAATAAATACAGTTTGTTGGATCTTATCCATCAGTGTCATCACGCTTTTAAAGTGTCTAGTGACTTCCTTTCTTTGCTATTTGCAGCATTTGCCAGATGTTTCTGTCCATTATCTCTTCAAACAGAGTCAGTGAAGTGGCCTTTCTTGCATAATCATTAAACAAGCCCTTGTTTTTGACTAAAGGTCCTCTTTAGGAATGTTGTTGTCTTTACCTAGATGTTGTGCAGGCACTAGTAGAAGGGCTTTTAGTGACCGTGCTTCCCTTTAGTAGAATGAACTGCAAAACCAGATAACTTTATGAAACGTATTTGTTTTAAATAAAACTAGAGAACTTGGATTGTTATGAAAATATTACATTTATTCTGTTTTCTTTGTATTTAACTTTATTTTAGTTGATTAAAAGAAAAGGTGCAACTATTTATGGAAGTATATGAACCACTGACCAGGGATCTTGATTGATCAGAGAACTATGTCTTACTGCATTAGTTGGTGGATACTTATCAGACCGAGACAGGGAAGAAAAAAGTGATGGATTATGTCAGAAGCTGAAATGTTGTTAGTGAAAGGATCCATCAGTCAATGTGCTTTTTAAGACTGCCTACCCACCTCACACACACACACACACACACACACACATATGTATGCGTATGTGTGTGTACATGAGAAAGAAAGAGAGCATGTGCGTGCGTGTGTATATGTATGCGCCTGTGTATATCATTGCTAAGGCAGTGTTCCAATCTTTGGTGGTTGGAAATCTTATTACTGGCAACTAGGAAACACATCACTTAGGATTATAGAAATATCGTGATATAAGATGGTAACTTAGAAATATTTTTTTGCTTACCTATTAGGTGGTTGCTTAGATACAGAGAAAAGTTCTTGTGTGCTGTGTTTAAACACATTGCTACTTAATGTAAGATGACTGTGCTGAGAAACCAATGCAATCAAACTAAGGGATTCACAAAGGAGGCCAAGCTGCATATTTTTACAATTATGTGCATGTAGTTTGTGCCAAAGGTATGGAACTGCATGTTGTGTTTGCTTTCTGCAACAGCACCAAGTAATAACATTTAAAAATCGTATTTATTTTTGTAAGATGAAAAGTCTGGTCCATATGCTGAGGCTTTTTGGAGGCCATACCCCTGGATTGAAATCAGCTTAACATTAGGTTGATAGTGGCAGTGGTAATATGTAGGACTCACCTACATTAAGCCTCATGTACAGCATGCCACATTTCCTCTTTGGACTCCACTTTTTGAGTCACACTTTGAGATTTTAGCATAGATTATTCAGTTAAGTATAAATCAATGACAAGATGTTTGAAGTTTTTGATTCTTTAAGTTTGACAGCAAGTCTTTTGAGAGCAGGAATGGAAAATGAGAAACAAGGGAAATCAATTATGTAGCATAAATTACATAGCTGTTACAGAGCTGTTTAAAAAAAAACATTCAGACCTCTAATGGCCTGGCTGCTAAATAATCATCCTGAAGAAGATTTTCTATAAGGCATTGTGAAATGACTGATAATAGTCTAGTTGCATGAAGCTCACTGGATATAATGCTACTGTTACTCTCCATGAAGAATGAAGCAGGACAGAGGGGTCCTCTGCTTCTCTTCATGGAACTTAACTACAGCTTGAACTTTGAACATTGTGGTAAATAATTGGGTTCCCTATTATTCAAACTTTTTAAAGTTTGAATGTCATATGGTTGACACCATATGATCGAACTTTAAAAAGTTCCCTTGTTTCTCATTTTCCATTCCTGCACTCAGAAGACTTGCTGTTAAACTTAATGAATCAAAAACCTCAAACATCTTGTCATTGATTTATATTTAACTGAATAATCTATGTTAAAATCTCAAAGTTTGACTCAAAAAGTTCAAAGGTGAAAAACAACAGCTCAGTACGGCGTAGAATGGAAAAAATTGCCTTTTCTGCACTGAACTGTGATCTCAGATTTTGGTATATTTAAGTAGGGGGATGTTGAGGGGTGCAGGGGGGCTTGCATTGAGGTAAGTTTTTTTTTTTATTATGTATTTGATGTTTCAAACTTCGCTCATATGTTGTTAAACATATAAGGTTCGAAGTTTTGAAACTTCGAATATATAATATAGACCCAATAATTGAAGTAAGCTATGCTGGGATTTATTAGAGTTTGATAGAGGAACAGAGACCCTTCTTCTGAGGTTATACTTCTTCATAATGTTTTGTTGTCTTTGTATGACTAGTATGCATAAGAAAGCACCACAACTGGAGATAAAATGGATGCAGAGGTCTTCATGGAACTGAGCCACAAAGGACAAAGACATGAGACCTCACTGGAAAAGGAAATAACTGCTCAGTAAACTTCATTTAAGAAGGACATATCTATGGATGGTGCAGTGGTGTAGAGGTAGTGTAGTCGTCTCACATCAATAGGTTCTCTGATTTGATTCTCAGCTGGGGTGCCTTCTGTGTGGAGTCTGTATGTCCCCCCTGCATTTGTGTGGGTTTCCTCCCACATTACAAAGTCATGCATCTGGAGCCTTTCTTCCTGGACCTCTGCTGAAAATTGGCTTTGTTCCAAGTTGGTCTTTCCTGGTTAAATAAATGTGGAGATGATGCCTATTTGTTTTTATTGTTGTGGACAAGAGCAAGTAATCATGATTATGTGCATTTTGCAGAAAATAGAAAGCTGGTTGTCACTGCCAATACATGTAAAATAAAACTGTCTGAGAATGTGATCAAAACAGTGCACTAGAAGTCTGAGAAACTGAGAAGGAGCTGTGACTGTAAGCAAGTTACACAATGTATATACACACACACACACACACACACACACACACACACACACACACACACACACACACACACACACACACACACACACTCTCTCTAGTATTTTTCTTTCAGTTGGTTGCACATGGCAAGAGTGAGTGCACTTTGCACCATATCAAGAGATTCATTAACTGTTTGAAGAGACTATAGATGCACTTGAAGATTTACAATATTACCATGATAATACTACATTTGTATGTTGACCATTCATTTGTATCTTGTCAATGTTTTTGTTTTCTCACTATTGTATGCGCAAAACATCATTGTTTTTCTCATTATTTTATGCTAAAATGATTCATCACACTACGTAGATATGTGTGTGTGTGTATATATATATATATATATATATATATATATATATATGTGAATGTATATATATATATATATATATATATATATATATATTGCTTTCCCTTTATTTTGAGGAGCTTTTCTCCCCTTGCCTCTGCTAAAAAGTTTTCCACATAATCAATGTTCCCAATCATGAAAATAATAGAAAGACAGAAAGCTAAATAAATAGATAGCTAAATTATACTGGCATTACAGCCAGCATTTTCCATGAAAATAATGAGGATCCTAAGTCGTAGGTTCGTAGGTTCATAGGTGTGTCTAGGCTAATGGCCCTGGAGCCTTTACAAGTCTATCTTAGTTCCTAGTGCCTCTGTTGAGTAGGGCCACTGTGTGATCCCTGGGGTGAATGTTCTATTTCCCATCCACTCTTCAAGAGAATTTCTCTTGAAGAGGGCCAGTGAGGTGCTCTGCTTAACATGTATGGGAAGTCTATTCCATAGCATGGGCAGTCTCTGGATTATGAACCTGTACCTCCAGCATGTTCTGTTGATTGTGTTAATGAGGTTGAGGTCTCTGGAGCATGTGGTGTGGAGGGATTGGGATTTCTTTAGATGTAGCATTTCTAACAGAGCTGGGTCAAACATGGCTTTGTAAGTTAAGCTCTAAGTAGGTGATATAAGACAGAGAACAGTTGGATTTTTTTGAGTCTGTCCATATAGGACAAGTGTTTAAGGCCTAGGATCCTCTTTGTGAGGTACTTTTGCGGCCTCTCCAGTTGTTGCAGGTGTCTAGTGAGGTACATGCCAAATGGGGCATTGTACTCAATAACTGGCCTAATGAGGGAAGAGTAGATGGAGAGAATGACTTCTTCCTTCCTGGGTGTAAAACCCTTAGTAATGAGATGTGCCACATAGAAGGGCTTTCTGACCACTGTGGCAAAGTGGTGGTCAAAAGAGAGGTTGCTGTCAACCTGTGTTCCCAGATATCTTATAACGCCTTCTATGTTCAGTGGACTACCATCAATGTAATAATTCAAGGGAACCTGGTTTTTCCCAAAGAGGATGAAGACACATTTTTGGCATTGAGCTTAAGGCCATGGTTCTGACACCAGTCAGTCTCATCGAGGCCTTTCTGTAGGATGTCAACAACATTTGGGGAGTTAATAATAGCTCCCAACTTGCAATCATCTCTGAACTTTGTCAGCCAGAGTCTCTTCATGTTGGCCTGGACTTCAGAAAGTAGATACCAAACAGGAGAGGATCCAGGACCAAACCCTGTGGGACTCCACTCATGACTGGTCAGCAGCCTGACTTGGAGTCAGCTACTTTCACACTGTGGGTTCTACCTGTGAGCCAGTTTGCAACCTGCCTAGTGATATAGGATTTGATGCCTAGCTTAGTAAGTGTTTCTATGATTCCTGAGTGGGGAATGGTGTCAAAGGCCTTGGCCAGATCAAGGTAGGCTGTATGAACCACCTTACCTTCATCCACAGCTCTGGTGACTAACACAAAGAAGTTGACCAAGTTGAGCAGGCATGATCTACCCTTCACAAAACCAAACTGTGTAGGATTAAGACTTTGGAGAGTCCCTATATCCTTGTTTATTAGGTCCATGATGATGCGTTCCATAGCTTTGCATATCAGACTCATCAGGCTAATGGGGCAATAGTTCCCGGGGTCTGTAGTCGCTCCTCCTTTGTGGAGAGGGATGACTGTAGCAGTATGCCATTCAATAGGGACAAAGCCTCGGGTGAGGCTGTGATTGAACAGGGCGCACAGTTGAGGTGCCAGTTCACTCTGTATTTCATGTAGAACACAGCCAGAGATACTGTCAGATCCCATAGAAGCTGTATTCTTGGCCTTGGACTGTGTTGTTTTAACCTGTGCTGCAGTAATACTGGGTGCCTGGCAATCTACTGGTGTTGTGATTGGTCCTTTGGTGGTGGGGGGGGGGGGTAAAGGTAGCACTGAATCTGCCCACCAGTATATTTGCAATATTTGTTGGCTCGGTATAGGAGGTAATATTGTGCAGCAGCTCAGAGCAAATCTGGGTATTGCCATGAAGATTCTTTACATGACTATAGAAGGTCTTCTGGTTGTCTTTACTATCTGCTGCAATTCTGTTTTCATAGCTAGCTTTAGAGGATTTGATGAGGGATCTACTCAATGTATTTAATTTAAAAGTATACAAAGTAT
>NC_056746.1:1550572691-1550577691 GCF_019279795.1 Protopterus annectens | reverse complement strand
GGGTTACAATACTGAATCACACTGCCACATAGGTAATGAGCACTTTCTGAGTAGTGTAAGAGTTAGAGAAGGGGGAGGAACAGAGTAAGAGGTAGGTGACATCATGGGGGGGAAGGATAGAAAGAAATGTACCAGATTGGAGGGCAATGTAAGGTAAGAGATGACAGGCAGACATCAGGGAGGGAGGTGTGTCCCAACAGAACACTAGGAAAGTCAAGAAATTGAGGGCATACGCTATCCCTACACTCTAAGTTTCTTGATATACATGCATGCGCGCGTGTGCGCGCGTGTAAGGCAGGTTCTACACGTGGGAGCGTGTTGCAAACTGTTTACAACGGTTTGCGCGGGCGTGCACGTGTGTAAGGCAGTGTGCACGCGTTTTAGCATGAATCAGCATAGCTAACACCGTGTAAGGATGTGTGCGCACGTGTAACACCGTGTAGGGATGTGTACGCGCGTTTAAGTGACTGTGAGCGTGTTTAAGCTGGTGTGCACATTGCTCCCCCTCAGGAAACAGAGAGGAAGCAGGAAACAACCAAAATACAGGGAAACTGCCAGGGAATACTGCTGGAGTTAATTGGTGGAAACAATTGGAAGCAGGCAATTACACAGGCAGACTAGAAACCCAATCCAGCACTTAAAACACAACAGAGAGCAGTGCAGGCTGTTTCTCACAAGAGATACTGCCAGAAACTAAGCTATCAGAATTGAAAACTGAAAAAAGCTGAACTCAGAGCAGAAATGCTAGGGGCTGCCATAGCTGTTATAATCAGACATAGGCGAATTGCTGAGGGTGGTGATAATGCAGATGCTGACAGACAACCCAGAGTGAGGAGAAGGAGAAGAGTATACAGGCCCAGGGTCACCTACCATGGGTTACATGAGCTGGAGATAGTAGGCTGCTATAGAGTGGACAGACAGCTCCTGGAGCAGACTGTTGAGCTGTGCAGGCCACGCCTCACACACAGAACCAACAGGGGGAACCCATCCCAGTGGAAACCAAGGTATGTGTTGGCCTAAGAATACTAGCAACAGGTACCTTCCAGAAACCAACTGGCGATATGATGGGGATATCACAGGCATCAGCCTCCAGGGTACTGCACCAGTTCCTGGATGCCATGTCACCACATGTCAGTGATCATATATATGTCCCTAATGACCGTGAGGTTGTGGCCAGCAATATCGTCTCTTCCAGCAAATAGCGGGATACCCTGAGGTGCTGGGTGCAATAGACTGCACACATACGCATCAAGGCACCAGCGGTGGCGGGGTAGAGTCTACATTAACCGCAAGGGATACCCCTCCATCAACTGCCAGGTCGTGTGTGATGCCCAGGGCATAATAATGAATGTGTGTGCTGGCTGCCCTGGGAGCTACCACGATTCCCACATCTGGCATCTGGCGCAGCTGTACCAATCATTTGCCAATGGGGGCTTCCCACACGGACACCTAGTGGGGGATGCTGGTTATGCACTTGAGCCGTGGCTGATGACACCCATCAGAAATGCACACACACCCGAACAGGAACGCCATAATGAGGCACATGCACAAACACGTAATATCATAGGCGTGTGTTTGGGCTGCTCAAGTCACGGTTTCGGTGTCTGGACACGTCTGGTGGAGCTTTGCAGTACACACCAACTACATGTACCCAAATGATCATGATATGTGCTATGCTACATAATATGATCCTGCGGAAACAGCTGCAGCAGGACCAGCACAAGGCTGGGCCAAACATCCCACCATTGCCAAGGCCACCACAGGCAGGGGTGACTTGGAGGAGGAACAACCTGACCTTGTCCCAGTAGGCAGAAGGCGTGCCCAGTATGCCCTGGCCTTGGCAAAGAGGCAACGCATAGCACATATGCTTGGTCAGTAGGAACACTGGGACTGATACCCGCTCTGACTCACTCATACAGTAACAGGGATGCCTAACATGACACAACCTGCTTCCAAACGTACAGGGAGTGTAGTATGTGCATCCGACAGAGGCAGCCCTGCAGCACCACCCGAGGCATGAATGCCATGTGTTAAGTAATGTAACACCATGTATCATATGCACACCTGAGGACCATGACTAACATCCACCCTCACCAATCATAAACCACAAAAACACAAACCCACCTCATAGCTATCACAAGGGATATGAACCTAGATGTAATGCTACCCAATGCCAAAGGTATAAACAGCAAGATGTGTGATGTACATGTGCAAAAACATGGAACAAGATACAAAATGAGGGTGACTACCAATAAATGGCATGGATAACCACACACCCCTGTTGTTACCACAACAAGAAGCAACATGCATTAGCCATGGTCAAACACCAATGGCTAAAACTGACTACTACTATATAGCTTGCTGCAGACCACTGTCCTAATAGCAGGAACTGCCCCAGGCCTATGTTCACAGGTTCACAGGTTCATACTAGGCTATCTGCCCTAGGGCATTTATAAGCCTAGACCAGAGTTCCGTGGAGTCTGCCGCCCCTTCACTCTGACGGATAATTTGCCCATTATATTGCTGTGCCTCTGACAAGCAGTGATACTGAGGTTATCCCTGGGGCATACCTGCAATCTCCCATCCATTGATTAAGATCTCACTTGAACAAAGCCAGTGAGGTACTCAGCCTCACATGTACCAGGATGTTGTTCCACAGCATAGGGACTCTCTGGTTGAAGAATCTGTCCCTCCAGCACATCCTATTAATATCTGTGTTGAGGTTTAAATCTCCTGCCACTGTAGTTCTGATGGATGTAGAGGTCTTGAGGTGAAGCGTGTACATTAACTCAGGTTTGGACCTTGCCTTGGATGTCAGGCACAGGTCACCTCTGAGCAGGCAGTAAGTCACGGAATCAAGCTGGAATTCCTTCAGTCGGGCAGCATAAGAAATATGTTTGAGACCCTTTCTCCTCCTGTCGAGGAATTTGTGGGCCCATCCAATTGCCATTGGTGTCGGGTCATATACATGCTGAATGGGGCATTGCACTCAATCAATGGTCCGATGAGTGAAGAGTACAGGGGAACAATGACCTCCCTGGATCTAGATGTGAATCCCTGCATGATGAGGTGGGCAATGTAGAAGTTCTACCTAACTACCCTGGCAACATGAGTGTCAAACAAAAGGTTACTGTCAACCTGGGTGCCCAGGTCCCTGATAACCTCCTGTGTGCTTTGAGGATTGCCACCTACATGGGAACTAGTGGTAACCTTGTTCTTCCCCAAGGGTATGGCTATGCATTGTTTAGTGTTTAATGTAAGGCCATGGCTCTGGCACCAGTTATCCGTGTCTATGACACCCTTCTGAAGGA
Source organism: Protopterus annectens (assembly GCF_019279795.1). Classification (NCBI taxonomy): domain Eukaryota; kingdom Metazoa; phylum Chordata; order Ceratodontiformes; family Protopteridae; genus Protopterus; species Protopterus annectens. The sequence goes on along the minus strand of NC_056746.1, from coordinate 1,550,574,380 downwards.
TGTCTGTGTCAGATGGGTGTCCAACTATGGTTCCCAGTTTGCAGTCATCTTCAAACTTTGTCAGCCATAATCCTGCTGTGTTTGCTTGTACTTCTGAAAAGTAGATGCTGAGCAATAGTGGGCCCAGGACTGAGCCCTGTGGGACACCACTTGTGACAGTTGTGGAGTGTGACATGGCACCAGCAAGTCTGAACCTGTCTGTTCTGTCACGTAGCCAGTTTGCAACCCATCTTGTGATGTATGGGTTCACATTTAAGCTGGTGATGTTTTCAATGATACCCGAGTGGGGTATTGTGTTGAAAGCCTTTGCCAGGTCAAGGTAGGCTGTGTGGAGTGCCTTGCCCTTGTCAATGGCCTTGGTGTCTGTTATGAAACAGTCAACCAAGTTTAAAAGGCATGATCTGCCCTCGAGTGGACAGAGAGCTCCTGCAGCAGATTGTTGAGCTGTGCAGGCCACGCCTCACACACAGAACCAACAGAGGGGAACCCATCCCAGTGGAAACCAAGGTATGTGTTGGCCTAAGAATACTAGCAACAGGTACCTTCCAGAAACCAACTGGCAATATGATGGGGATATCACAGGCATCAGCCTCCAGGGTACTGCACCAGTTCCTGGATGCCATGTCACCACATGTCAGTGATCATATATATGTCCCTAATGACCGTGAGGTTGTGGCCAGCAATATGCGTCTCTTCCAGCAAATAGCGGGATACCCTGAGGTGCTGGGTGCAATAGACTGCACGCACACTCGCATCAAGGCACCAGCCCGGTGGGCGGGGTAGAGTCTACATTAACGCAAGGGATACCCCTCCATCAACTGCCAGGTCGTGTGTGATGCCCAGGGCATAATAATGAATGTGTGTGCTGGCTGCCCTGGGAGCTACCACGATTCCCACATCTGGCATCTGGCGCGCTGTACCAATCATTTGCCAATGGGGACTTCCACACGGACACCTAGTGGGGGATGCTGGTTATGCACTTGAGCCGTGGCTGATGACACCCATCAGAAATGCACACACACCCGAACAGGAACGCCATAATGAGGCACATGCATAAACACGTAATATCATAGGCGTGTGTTTGGGCTGCTCAGAATCGCGGTTCCGGTGTCTGGACATGTCTGGTGGAGCTTTGCAGTACACACCAACTACATGTACCCAAATGATCATGATATGTGCTATGCTACATAATATGATCCTGCGGAAACAGCTGCAGCAGGACCAGCACAGGGCTGGGCCAAACATCCCCACCATTGCCAAGGCCACCACAGGCAGGGGTGACTTGGAGGAGGAACAACCTGACCTTGTCCCAGTAGGCAGAAGGAGGCGTGCCCAGTATGCCCTGGCCTTGGCAAAGAGCAAAGCATAGCACATATGCTTGGTCAGTAGGAACACTGGGACTGATACCCGCTCTGACTCACTCATACAGTAACAGGGATGCCTAACATGACACAACCTGCTTCCAAGCGTACAGGAGTGTAGTATGTGCATCCGACAGAGGCAGCCCTGCAGCACCACCCGAGGCATGAATGCCATGTGTTAAGTAATGTAACACCATGTATCATATGCACACCTGAGGACCATGACTAACATCCACCCTCACCAATCATAAACCACAAAAACACAAACCCACCTCATAGCTATCACAAGGGATAGGAACCTAGATGTAATGCTACCCAATGCCCCAAA
>NC_056746.1:1550392615-1550444452 GCF_019279795.1 Protopterus annectens | reverse complement strand
CCCCTTCCCCCTTTTTGACTACCTCCAACTTACCACTATTCACAAATTAATATTCTTTCCAAATAAGTGCCCAGCACTAACAAACATCCTTCCCCCTTACATCCCAACCAGATCCCTGAGATCTGAACATCAAAATTTAATCTCTATTCATAAACCCAAATTCTCTGTAGGCCAACTCCTTCTCTCTTTCATTGTAGGCAAAAAATGGAACTCTCTTCCTCCCTCACTTAGGACGATACCTGACCCTGAATCTTTCAAGACACAACTTTTCTCATTTCTATCTTCCAAACGCAAATGCTCCTGCTTTCACCCTACATAAATACAAATAAATTTCCTCATAGAGCCTACTAAACTCCTGATGCAAACTTCACTACTTCCTCTCCTTTTCTATTTACCTTACACAAACCTAATCCATCACCTTCTGATCATTCAGTTTCTCTCTCTTGACTCCTAGCATGTATATAACGCAACTATCATGTAATCACTGATGCCTATTTCTTGACAATTGATTCTTATTGCTCTGAATGTAAAAACCTGCAACCTTTGTCTCATTGCACGTATAATGACAATTTATTCTTTTACTATACCTGTTTTGTATGAATTCATACATGTATTTCACCTTTGTATTTGTCATTTTTTGTAACCTATAATTGTGTTTCTTATGGAGTTTTTCAACCCCGGCATCCACTGAAAATGGGCTCATTCTTGCCCAGTGGACTTCCCCGGTAATCAAACTGAAATAAATAAATAAATGCTGATCAAACATTAAGTCAAAAGAAAAAAAAATGGTCTCCCTGGAAGTCTCAGAAAACCCAGTATGCAAAGTACACTTGGTCAAAAATGGACAAAGCAGAAACTTTGCATTGTGGAGGGTGTGAAGTTCACTCCTTGAAATATGCTATGCACCTTGTTCAGTAATAAACCAAGCAGAAGCTTCATTTTCATTATACTCAACTAGGATTTCTTGTTTATGTTTCAATAAAGGATATTCCATTCTTAACTCAACTGTGGACTTTTATTATTTTGCAGTACATATTTTAAAGTTCGATTTTTATTAGTGAACTAGGTGCATAACATATTTCAAGGAGTGAACTTCACACCCTCCACACTGAAAAATTTCTGCTTTGTTTATTCAAAAGCTAAGCCACTGTCCACACAACTTCCCAAATCCTGAACAACTGCTTCAAGTCCTAGGGGTGTATTGTCAGAGTGGTAGTTCCCAGTGCTAGATGACTTCCCAAAAGATACAGTAATGCATTTTTTGGTATGTAGTTTCAGACCATGATTTTGAGTTATTTATTTGAGACATATTTGAGAAATCCCAATCCCTCAGAGCCACATGCTCCAGGGATCTAAACCTTGTCATCACAATAAACAAAACATGCTGTAGGGATAGGTTCCTGGCCCAGAGACTCCCCATACTCTGGAATAGACTGCCCATACATGTAAAGCAGAGTGCCTCTTTGGCCGTCTTCAAAAGGAACCTTGACAATTGGATGGGAGATAGGAAATTTCACCCCAGGGATCACGTCAGTCGCCCTGCTAGAAAGGGATCCAGGGAAGTAAATAGTGTGGGAAGAAATAGCCAGGGAACTGTTATGGCTAGGCTTGTATAGGCCCTAGGGCCGATAGCCTAGTACCAACCTATGAACAAACCTTCCTGCAGGATGGCCAAGTCATTGAGGATTCAGTGTCTGATCCTAGCGTGCAGTCATCTGCAAACTTAGTCGTCATCATCCACTTTTATCATTATTATTAGTATTATTATCATTATTATTAGTATTATTATCATTATTATTGCTCAGTATTACTTATAATCATCCACTATTCTCCCTCATTATTTGCTATTAGAAGGGACTTTAGATGGTGTATTATTAAGTGAGAGGATCTTAAATGTTTTTCATGAGAGAGCTGTGGGGGAACCATAGTATTTTTTGGGGGGGTTGAGCATGAGTTGCGAGTTACAAAGCCATGTTTTGATGTCTGTTACAGCTTCCTGAATATTTTTTGGAGATGTGGCAAGTTATCTGATGTGCATATGAGTGTGGAGTAATCAGCGTGTTGTATTAGGGGAGCCAGTTGTGTGCATCAGTGGAGGTTGTTGATGTGTTAAAGAGGAGGAGACCAAGAACAGAGCATTATGGTATACTGGTGGTGACTGGGAGGTCTGGAGAGAGAGTGAAGTGTCATTTTACTGACTGATACCTATAAGGGAAGTAGTTTTGAACCACAGAAGGGTGCTCTGCGATAGACTTTATCAGGACATTTGAAGTAGAAGTTTGTTAAAACAAACTGCATCGAAGGCTTTAGACAAGTCTAGAAATAAGGAGGAGACTAGTTTGTCATTATCTATTCCTTTATTAACACTATCTATAAGGGTTAGAAGTGTAGTGTTAGTACTATGGGAGATATGGAAGGCATATTTTTCAAGTATTTCAGAGAGAGTGGGTTTAGAAAGATGGATAAGGTATACACCTTATAAACACAGTTTGATTCTGACTTCAGGGCAATTGGCCTACTATTGTCCCATGAACCTAAGATCACTTTAGGTCTAAGGTTAATCATGTCTGTTGAATTTCCTACTTTGTGTAGATAGATAATGTGCGGTTATTTCCAAAGAAAGGGAACATGGGATTCCAATATTGATCCATTTATAAGGATTGAGACAAGATAGGTAATGCTAATGGATACTATTTTAAGGTACTCACTTGGAAGGTTATCAGCTGAGCGTGGTTTAAGTTTGTGTTTTATGTAGAATGAGGGCACTGGTATGAAGGTGAAAGAGGACATAGCGATATATGGCTATTGGGCAGGGTTGGGATTGGATGTGGGCATCCTTGGTTAAGAACACTATACTATGTATGAAATAAGAAATTAATTCTATTGCAGGTTTGAGCGACGAGTTTTTGGGAGAGGGAATAGGGTTGAAGTTTTGACTAGGATCCAAGATTCCTTTAATAGGTGACTGGAATCTTTTTAGGTTGTGTTAGCTATTGTTCAGAGTGTTGTTCTAGTCTATTTTTTTGCCTTTATTTATTTGCTTTTTATTACAGATGTGGCGCATTCTGATGTTTGAAATATTGTGATGTATTATATTTCTACCAATCTTTCTACACTTTTTATTTATCCTGCTGTAACATTATACTCTTTTTGGATAGCCAAATTGCATTATTTGTTCTTACTCTCTTCCTTCTAGGAGTTGTCAGCCTATTTAGGAAAGTTGCATTGAATTCATTTAAAGCATCATGAAGAATAGGATTTTTTGGATATTCCAGTTAAAAGATAATATGGTAGTAATGCATATGTCTGGGTTAAACCTGGAGAGGCTGCACATTTTTTATAAACATGCCATTTAAGTGGATGTGTCAGATGTTTGGTTTAAGTTCTCCAAATCTTTGGGGTTTCTAATACTGTTATGGGAATGGACACCATTCTGAAGTTAGGGTATGGTTAAAGTTCATGATATTGTATTCCTTCAGTTTCTGTTATCCAAAAGTGTTTTTCGTAGCATCCCACAATGGACCAAGAATTAATTCCTACAATTCATACGGAGTTACATGTATGGGTAGAATGTCTAAAAGTGAAATTTTTTTCCCCGATCCATTGTCCTAGTACTCGTATTGGAACTGTCTGGGCATTTTTCCTCCACATTGCACTCATTTCTGCCTGCAAATCTTGATATTTTATTACTTTGTTTCTTACTGTATGTAAGACAATATAATGGCAATGTGTAGCAATTTCAGCGATCAATGCTAAAATTTACTGCCAATCATTAGCGGACCAGAGTTTCGCTGTGGCGACCCCTAAAAGCCGAAAGACACAACAATTACAACAAAAATGCTAGTTTTCTGTTTTTTTTATTAACTACTATATCTGGTGTTCTCACATCTACTTTTTTGAACTGTTGGCAATGACTCATCCAATCTGATGTAGATTTCATCATTTGCTATAATACTTTTGGCTCGTGTTTCCAATGCCTCTCAGCTACTTCTGTATTGTGGTGTTTGCAAAATCGTCAGTGGAACAGTCTTGATACACTATTGTGTCTTTCAGTGTATAGGCCCTCTGCCATAAGTGTATCACAAATCCAATAAATACAACTTCAGACAAACGCCAGATACTTTAATAAAACAACAAAGCTTTTGGATTACAAATCCTTCTTCAGTGTTAGAATACCTATACTGAATTCTAAAACCTTAAATAGTCAATTAAAGTCACATGATAACAACCAGCCTATAAACACAAACATATACAATAATCATTTAATTACTTTAAAATTGTTTCTATGCATAAAAATATATATTAAATATACACAATAAAATTCATAAAACTATTCATTATCTTATTTCTTTCTGCATTTTAACTAATATTGGTTTAATAGTCAGTGCATTATTTAGTCCTGGTTTCATATCAGCTCTCAGTCTAATTATCCAGGTATATTCTCTATTCTCTAGAACATTGTTTAGGTCCCCACCCCTAATCTGCTTATGTACTATGTCTATTACTCTAAATTTAAAGCTATGGGCACTTCCATTTTCCATTACATGCTTACTTAAGGCATTATTTTCCATTATCTTACGTATATTTGACTTATGCTCTATAATACGATCTTTAAGTTTCCTGCTGCTTTTACCAACATAAAAACATGAGCACACTGTACAGGTTGCCAGGTAAGCAATATTTTCTGTATTACATGTTGCCGTACATATAAATACAACATTTTCTTTAGTTATTGGATGAATAAATGAAGTAGTGTCATTTTTAAAAATATCATCACAACAAGTACAATTTATACAGGGGTAGGTACCCATTTTAAAACTATTTTGCCTTCCATTGTTCTGTTTTGGAAAGTCTTTATATCACATAGTTTGAGTTTTGGATTTTGAGCATTTTTATATGCAAAGAAAGACCTATTTTCCAATATCTGGCATATTTCAGGCATAGCCATCAAAATGCCCCAATTCTTTTCTATTACCTTCTTCACCTGCTCCATTCTTAAATTATAAGTTGTTAAGTATCTTACTACTTCTGCTTTATGTATATTCATTGTTGCGCTTTGTTCCCTAATATTAAATGCCACCATATTATTAATTTTTCTAGCTTCTAAAGTTTCTTTTACATACTGGTTGACCATTCTATATGGGTAACCCCTTTCTAAAAAATCAATAGCCATATCATTTAATTGTTCTTCACATACCCCATCATCAGTATTCAGCCTACTCACCCTTAACATTTGGGATTTTACTATTCCTTTGAATATATGCGGTGGATGCATACTGTTCTTATGTACATATCTACTAACTTGTACTTCTTTTTTATGTACACTGGTCTCAATATTTTCACCCTTCCTTTCTATAGTCACATCTAAGAAAGCTATCTTTTTTGGGGAGCAAACTATTTTAAACCGGAAAAAGGTTGTAGTACTCTCTAAATAGTGTACAAAACTTCTCAAGGTATCTTCAGTCCCTTTCCACACCAAAAAGCAATCATCTACATATCTGCCATAATATAGTATATTCTCTTTCCCCTCATTTCCTGTACCAAACATCTTATTCTTCTCCCATTGATGCAGTACTAAATTAGCATAGGTGTTAGCCACTGCTGTACCCATAGCTATACCTGCTATCTGTAAATGGTTCCTCATCAAACAGAAACACATTCTTTGTCAAAACTATATCTAATAGATGGCATATATTCTCTGTCTCTCCCGCTTGTATGTCTGTTTCCTCATTCAGGAAACTAGGGATTGCCTCTATCCCATATTCATTGGGTATAACCGTAAAGAGGGAATCTACATTTAGTGTAGCAAAGATGTAGTTTACATTACTTTCAGATATATGCCAGTTCTTTAATTTCTGTAAAAATTCATTAGTATCTTTCAAATAACTAGCACATAAAGGCAGATATTTACTTAAACTTTCCTGAAGGTATACCGATATTGGTTCTGTAATCCACCCCCTTCCTGATACTATTGATCTCATTGGGGGGTGTGCTAATGATTTGTGCAGTTTCGGTATACCATATATAATCGGTATTTTTGGACATGATACAGTGGAAAAATTAAACAATTCTATTGATAGACCATTATTAAATTGTATATCATAAATGGCCATATTATACTCACTAATACACACCTTTATCTCTTGAAAAGTAATCTTTTTAAAAGTTTTTTCATCTTGCAGGAATGTATACATAGCATTCACATAATCTTCTTTATCCATTAGAACTATTGCACCCACTTTATCAGCCTGCTTAATCACTATTTCATCATTCATCATTAATTGCTGTAAACCTCTACTCTCCTGGGTTGTCAAGTTATAGTATTTATTTTCCAATTTTTTAGTATACAATTGCCTTAGTTCATTTTCACAGATATCATGAAATGCTGTAACTATAGGATAACTAGTTGGTATAAACACACATTTCCTTTTACATACATCATTTAGACTGTTACTCTGACTTTGTTTAAATATTAACTTCAAATTAATTCTTCTAGCAAACATTTTTAAGTCTGTTAAAGCATCAACAATAGTGTCCATGTAGGTAGGAATGAACTTCATTTCCTTTTGTAGCAGTGTCTCATGTTCTGTTGATAAGGCAAAACTTGAAAGGTTTACAATACCTGTTGATGCCCTAGTCAGCGTCTTGCTGTTTTGTTCTGAGCAAATGGGCTGCTGTTCTTTCGTTTTGCCATGTTGCTCATATGCTTGCCCGGCTGCTCTTGTATGGGACGTTCCCTGATAGGTTTTTGTAAATTTAAACTTATTTTCTTGGCTACTTCCAGCCGAAATGGTGTTTTTAAAAAATCCATCTTCTTAGTTGCCGTTTTAGCCGCCATTTCTTTCGGTGATATATTTGAATTGTCTATCACATGCTGCGATGTAGGAGCATTTTGATGCTCCTTTACCCCATCTTTCACTGTACACTCTCGACTCTGCTCTCCTTAGCCAGATCTTTCACCTTCTCGTTCTCGCGTTGTTTCCTTGAAGATCTCTCCTTCCTGATTTTGCATCATTCGCAAGCTCGTCACCTCATGAATATTCATAGTGTCTCTGCTAGCTACACCCATTGCCAGAGTGTTATCTAGCGTTATTTGATCTAAGCAGTACATTTCCCCTTTCCGATTGTTAGTGGCTGCATTAACTCTTATTGTTTTTGGCCAAAAGAAGATGTGCCCCATTTTATAATCATTATTGTCTCTCAACAACTTTAGTTTTTTTATAGATTCTAGTTTAGTGTCTAATTGTTGCAACCTATTTAGCATCAATTGATAGTGATGTGCTATACCGGAACAATGCAAATTTTCACACAGTTCATTTTCCAATTTCAGTATTTCATTTACCATTTCAGACTCTATTGGTGCAAAAAAGTCATTCATCAATAGCATATACTCACTGCTCAATTTAAGATTTAGCTGTTGCCATTTCTTTAAATGTTCAGGGTATGTATTAGCATAGGATGGCATAGTTTTTATTCGCAAACCTCTGGGTGCTATTCCCAGCTGCAAATAAGCATTAAAGCTTAGTCGCTGCCATTGGAGCCATTTGAAGGTTTGAACCTTCCTTTCCAAAGTTAGTATACGCTCAGTAAAACCTTCCATCTGCTGGGGAGCGACTCCCATAGTTTCTACTGTAGTAGCTGCTATTTGTAGTAATGGATTACCTTCTGTTGTAAGAAGTCCTTTCAATGTATGCTGGTTTGCAGTAGTCTCCATATCAATGATAGAGATATTCAAGTAATTGTGTGGCTGGCTGCTCTTTTGTAAAGCCCAATGCTCAAAATCCAACCTCTCACCAAAGTTACAAGAAAATAAGGTCCGGACAGTGATAAAGCTGAAACTGTTGCTGCATGATTTTTGTCAACTTCTGGTTTGATTTCCATTCCTGTTTGCCAGTTGAATGATTCTGCTAAACTAAGCAGAGTGGGTGTCTTAGACTTCATCTACTCATGTCTTAAAACTTTCATGACTGTTTGGGTCTGATGACGTCAGCAGATATGCAGTCTCATGGCTGCAGATCTATACATGTAATCACCTATACTCATATATATATAAAATCTTGGTATACACTGATATTTATATTTCATTTGGTAAGCATGAAGTATTAATATTGCTTTACTGTTCAGCTGATCCAGTACCTTTTGGGAACAGTTAATCACACCAAAACTGTAAGTTAATACAGGATGGGTAAATCAGGTCATAGCTTGAACTTTATTCGTACATGTCAAGGTTGTTTTTTTTTTTTTTTTTTTTAGGAAACATCTTTATTAACTCTCAGTTGTGACATAGACAATCCCATGTTTACATAAATGAAAACAAATCACAGGCATATTTCTAGTTGCAAACATTCTACTTCACTTATAATGTATCCAGTCATTGTTAGTCAAACATTACACAGCTCATTCAAATCCTACCTTCTTTTAAACCTCATTCCTCCTCTGAAACATTATTCAGCATGTATTGCTCCCACAGTTAACCTTTTTAAGTCTACCATCTCATTACACTCACAAAAATATTTATTCCCAATTACCTATTTCTTTCCCATCACACCTGCAACATTTGATATATGCCTGTCTCCAAAAACAGGGCTTTCTTTGGCTTGACAGTGTTCCAACATATCCCTCTTTGAGGGCCTCCTGAGAGTTACATTGCTGCGTATTCTGACCAATCATTGAGGAAGAATGAAAAGGATAACATCAGATAAAGAAATTATGCACTCATCATAATGTTCCCTCTGTGTTGTCCATTTTCATTCTTCCTCAGTTTCCTTCTCAGCCATCACTCAGCCTTGTCATTCCTAGAAGGATTTTGGGTTATATAAGTGCTTTCCTGTTCCATGTTTCAGCCTTAGTTTTTTCTTTATCTGTCTCATCTTTTAAATCAGTCGGCAGCAAACTCGATCTGAGGAGTTAGGGATGCTGTAGTGCATTGTGGGAAGAGGGAGGAGCTTCAGACTAGGATCCAAAGTCTACAAAATGTGGCTGAGCCTGATCCAAGACCCATCAGTGAGGAAGAATGAAAATAGATAACACAGATAGAACATTAGGGTGAGTACATAACTTAGATTTTTGGAAAATGGAAGATTCCATTTCCACAAAGGGAACTTGTCTTTGTAGTCAGCTTATTTGAATCTGACTGATGAAGACCCGTGGAATGTACCCTGAATCTTTGGAAGGTGTCCAACTGTTATATGCTATGCTAGATATAAACCATATAGTTAAGGCTGCTGCAGCAGTGATCAATATGATGAACATAAATGTCTTCTTTACATTTCAGGGTTTGAAACTGTCATGTTCTTATGTTGAAATTTTTTCTTGTGTCGTTTATGATTGGGGGGAGTTTATGATTAACCTTCCTTCTTCTAAGTTAAAGAATTCATTACATGCTTCTGTGATATCTCTTTGTCCAGTGACTAAGGATATTTTAACATATACTTATGATGCTGCTGACTCTTCCTCCAGTTCTAGTACATCTAGATAAGTTTTGAGGAAATTTGCTTGATTTCACTCAAAATTTCCTGATCATTAATCTGAGATTTTGCATTCTCAGAAATAAAGAGAAGTCTGTTTGGTGTGTTTGGTCTCTGTGCAGCAGAGGAACTTAAGGTACAATAATTCTTGAACTGATTCAGATTTTTCAACCCTTGTTTTTCACAACAAATAATAGCTTTCCTTGTATTTAGTTCTTTTTTTAACAAATAAACAAACAAATTTTAAGCATTATGGAGCTAATTGTAAGGTTTTAGAAATGGAAAGGAGGCACAATAAAGAAAGGAAATGTCTCTGAAAGTAAAGTACATTCCCCTCAGTCAGCATGATTACCTGCCTGTTCATCACCCCCAACTCTGGAAACCTTTCTGTTTCTGACACTCCATCTTCTTTACTGGAATCAGATTGTTTCAGAGAGAGTTGGGTTCTGAAGGTAAACCAAAGTGGATATAATACTTCATTGTGAATTTCCCCTCCTTTCCATTGGATTCCTCCCTTGCCCAGGTCACCAGATTCATCTATTTTTTCACATTATGCACAGAATTCTGTCTCAAAAAGTCATAGAACCATTCTTGTTCAGTCTCCCAAGGAAAGGTTATTATTCATAATTTATCTAGTTTTCAAACCCAAAGGATCCTCAGGACCAGTGCTAGATCTTTTTAGTCTAAACCCTTTTGTTTTGAAGTTCAAGATGTTATCACTTTAATATCTTGTACCACTATTCTTTGCACTGCCTTTTGTGGTAAAGCTGGATGTAAAAGACACCTATCATCACATATCTATTGCCAAGCATTTCATAATAATAGTAAAACCTTGGATGATGTTATTGTAGTCCAAGGTAATGGCATTCTGTATTGTGGCCATTTTTTTTCACTTTGTTCATAACATATGAGGTGGTTCACCATCTAAGTCTAGTATAATGGGTGTTCAGCTGCTTGAATGTCAAAAACATGCAGACAGGGACTCAAATGGTTGTAAACTCATCTGTTTGTCTGGTCATGCTTAAAACTGAATATGAGTTCAGCAACACAGCTGCCACACCATCTGCTCATTTCCTAGGAAATGGATGCAATTAACTGCTTGATGTGGACCAGGTAAGTGGCAAAAGGGAGATGAGAGTGTACTTTTAGGTATCAGTATGGCAACAGAGAGTGGAGTAGGTACAAGAATTTAAGGTTTATGTAGTAAAGAAATGTAATGGTTTAGAAGGGGATAAGGAATTTATATTTTATGGAATGATGAGCCTTCAGGGTTGGGGGTGGGAATTTTAGGTTTAGAGGGAGATTGTGGACCAGAGTTTGAAGAGGTAAGTTAGGTTTAGGGAGAAGAAAGAGGATTCTAGGTTTAGGGAGTGACAAGAACATTAGGGTTAAGGAAGGGGGTGGGCATTTTCAGTTTACTGAGCCATAGTGTGCATGAGGTGTAAGGGAATTTAGGTTTAGGGAGTGGTCTGGAATTCGGAGGGGAAGTGGCATGTAGGTTTAAGGAGCAGTTGGGGCTTTAGGATTGGGGAGCAGGCATTATAGGCTTACTGATCTTCATTTATGACATGCTTTGTGATGATGATTATTTTTAAGTTTGTGTGTTTGCTCATTTTAGTTTTGTTGAGTGTGTGTGTGTGTGTTTGCTGTGTGAGAGAGTAGGTATGTGTATGTGTGTGTTGCTGTGTGAGAGCAAGGAGAAGGTAGGTGTGTGTGTGTGTGTGTGTGTGTGTGTGTGTGTGCGCACGCGAGAGAGAGAGAGAGAGAGCAGAGAGATCGGCCCAAGGGAATAATGAGCCTTTGCAAGTCTCAAACCCAGGACCCTGCACACCATAGTCAAAGTGATTTACCACTAAGCCACGTCAGATATACAGTGTAATGACAAATACAAGTTTTAGACTTCATATCCTTCAGACTATGCATGCCAACACAAATTTTGTCATTCAAGCAACTTTCTAGGTCAAAAAGAAAGAAAACAAATGACAACTCATGTGGACATTGCTATAATTACAGCCAGGACTATCTACATTAGACACCATGGCTGGGATTCAGAAAGGACATGAAATGACAAATGAATAAAATAATTGCAAGTCCCCATTTACTGGGTAGTGATTGGACAACTTGAACATTTTATCCCCCCAACTATTGGAGAACCACAGTTCACTACTCATGACTATCCATTCCACTTGCCTCTTCCAGCACCCAAGGCAAAGCTCAAACTCTGGTTATCTGGGTCACAGTCAGGGCTTCATCCCTCAGTGCCACACAGCCAGCCTTGTGATCTGAGTCAGAATTGCTCTAGTTTAAATTGATTTCTGAACTTTCTGAAATTACTCTCTTTAGTATTAATTATAGACTGCATTGGCTACATTAGTTTGTGTAACCATCATAATTAGTTGAGTCATTATTGACTTATTTAGTTGTCTTTTTGATGGTGTTATATCATAATTAGTTTAGCTGTCATAGATTTTATATTGTATTTTTTAATTGATCATTCTAGAAATGTTTGTCTTGCTTTGATTTTGTGTCTAACTTTCACTTTGGAAGCGTAATTAAGTCTGCTTTTGGCAAGGGAACCATAACTGTTTCTGACCTTGTATGTCTCGCATGACATTAATATGTACAATGATGTATTTCCCTGTTTCTATGTGACCTTGCATGATTTACAACAAAAGAGTGTTTCAGAAGACCTTTTTATTCAAATGACATGGTTAACCATGTTTATTTTGTGCACAGCTTGAGAAAATCACATGCATTCTGAATACATATGTACTGTTACTTATATAAATATATTCTATATTATTGTGCTCACATTTAGAAGCATTTGTAAAAAGTATAGTTCTTTTGCTGTAATGTGACTCAAAGATAATGTTAATCTGCACCTTCTAGGCACATGCAATATAATATGATTTTCCATTGTAGATGATACAATTATGTGTGTAAAAACATGGCTGCAGAAATCAAAATGAGTGGGCACAGTTTTTCTTATAAATATTGTTAAAAAGTGTTTTGCAAATTCAAAAAAATAAAGATATATGTTATACTGAACAAGATTACTTAAAATTGTATTAGTTTATACCGATCTGAAACTGCCTGTAATGAAATCCTTCCCAAGGAGTCAAAGTAACAGAATTTATGCAAAGGCTTTAACTGTTAATGTTATTAAATTTTATGATATTCAGGAACACAGATGGCACACAGATCTAAAACAAAGCTTGCTAGATACTTTAAAGAGGCAGGTAAATGTAATTATGTATTTTACATTATTTATTAGGTTCATAGGTATTTCCTAGGTTATTGTTCTGTGAGGATCTGTAGAAGCCTAGCCATGCATTCCCAAGAGGTTCATGGTTCCTGATACTGAAAGCATGATTAACCCAGAGGCCTTTGTATTTTAACCCAGGTCCCATTCTATTTTAAGTATGAATAAAACAGAGCCAGGCAGGCACTTATTTGCTATCCCTATCTAAAAGGGACAGTGATGCTAATCCAGGGTTGAACTTGCAGTTTCCCATCCATTCATCCAGACTACATTTGAATACAGTAATAGAGATACTTTGCATTATATGGAGTGGTAGACAATTTCAAAGTGGTATCCCCCCAGCATGTTTTATTTAAGTTACAGAAGAGATTCAAATCTGTCCAGTGGGTGTTTATGCCACTATTGGACTTGAGAATGTGCAGTAGGTCTGAAGGGATGGACTTGGAAGAAGCCATAGGTTCATAGGTTGGTACTAGGCTATCGGCCCTAGGGTCTATACAAGCCTAGCCATAACAATTCCCTGCCTATTTCTTCCCACACTATTTACTTCCCTGGACACATAAGCATGGCATATTGTGCCTCAGTAGTCTGTATGTTACTGAGAAGAGGTGCTTGGCTTTGAGACCATTATGATAGTTTATATGATTTAGGTCCTTTATTTTCTTGGTGAGAAACCATTTCGGACATTTGAGTTGTGCCAGGTGTTTGACAGGTACATACCAAAAGGTGCATTATACTTATTGCTTGGCCTACTAAGTGCAGATTACAATGGAATAATCAGGTCCATGTAACTGGATGCCATTCCCGTACTAATAAGCCATGAATGAAGAACTTTCACACAAGGGTGATAACATGATGATACAAAGACAGCTCACTGTCTAAATATATAAATATAATAATATAAATATATATATAAAACAAAGGAAGTTAAGGCTTTGGAGATTACAGTGATTTCCTTAATGGGGGGTGGGGACGGGATGTGGATGTCTAGGGTGATTAGCTTGTGGTCGGATCTGACCAATGAGGAATTGACCTCTGGTGTAAAACACCAGTCACCCATGTTGGTAATGACCAGGTCTAGGATATTGCTGACCCTGGTGGGGGTGTGTATAAGTTGATCCAAAGCATTCGAATTTATGAATACCAGACAACGTTGAGCAAAAGAGCTGGTACATGAGTAGTTTTCCCATTTAATGGCGGGATAGTTGAAATCACCCATTATTAGGGTGTTAGGTTGTACCCTGGAGAAGTTAAAATGCTGCTTAATGCTACACTCATACCAACCTGAGACACACATTCAGAGAGCTCCACAATGACCCTATTCATATTGTCTATGGAGGTATGTCTCAGGTCATTTATACTGACATGGAACATGACTGAGTCATACTAGTAATTGTGGTCCAATGATCTGAATACATTTATAATGTGATGGAGACTGGCCCCTGATAAGCTACTGACTGTGACTTTCTGTTTACTCAGCCTGGTGAGAGGGACATCAGTGTATCTCACTATGGGCACTCCAGTGACTAGAATGTTGGATTCTGTGGTGGCTTGCCATATGGGCAAGTAGAGGCAATCTGAGATGTGGCTGTGTGGGTTGATGTGTCTGGTGTTTTGAAAGTGTGCATTCATGGTTGCTGAGGGAGTTTGTTATGTGTATTTCACCAAGGATGTCTTTGGGGGTTTAGATAGGTTACATTTAAATGCCTCGTCATATATGGGTCTATGTTTCTGCTTTTAATTGTGTGTGATCGGTGCAGTGTGTATACTACTGACAACCTCGTTGACATTAGGAGTGCTTTTATGTGACAGCTTTGCCTCCAGTGACATTGTGTAAATAGATCTGTCACATACTAAATCACATACTAAATCAGTTTGTTTAATAATTAACTGGTTGTTATTAAAAATGAGGCACTTTCTACCTTGCCTTAGGATGTCCATATCCACAAGTTGATAACAGAGGTAGTGAGAAAGTTCATAGTTCTGAGTGCTGAGTCCTGTGGAACACCAGTAGTAACAGGCCTATTTGTGGAGATGAATTCCCCCACCCCAACTTCATGTGTACTATCCATAAGCCATTTGACTATCCATTGGGTTATATAGGGAGTTGTGTCTAAATTCTTGACTTTGTGTTTAATACCTAAGTGAGATAGTATGTTGAATGGCTTTACCAGGTCAATACAACTATTTCAGACATGAGCAATAATGCAATTCTTGACTGCAAAGCTGTAGTTATAGTTTGACTTCATTTCCACTTCTTATATTTTTTCGACTATCATCTTGCTTGAATTCCACTTCTGCATTTTGCCCGTTTGACATTCCTACTGAAAGTGGTATAATTACTTATTCTATTTACAATTTTCTGTTTGTGTGTTGCACCATGGAGTTCAGGTTGTGACTCAAAAGGGTCT
This sequence comes from Protopterus annectens, assembly GCF_019279795.1. Lineage (NCBI taxonomy): Eukaryota > Metazoa > Chordata > Ceratodontiformes > Protopteridae > Protopterus > Protopterus annectens. The sequence continues at coordinate 1,550,429,312 of NC_056746.1, read as the reverse complement.
GTCAGCCTCCCACTTACATGGTTATCAAGCTGAAATTAGTAAGTACACAAACAAACAAACAGCTGAATAAAGAAATAAGGGGAAATAAATGACTTCAAACTGAGGTTAAGAATAATTTAATGGTACCTTGGAGAGTTCAGTGAACATCAGCTTGTTGTTTCATTACATATTGAAATAAATAATTCAGTGTTTGTTTGCAGGTACTTTGTTATGTGTGTATACTTGGTACTGTTACAGGACATAAAAGACAGTAGGAAGTGTTCAGAAAGGAGAAATAGCACAGCTTATAAAGCTAAACTATGCAGCCAGTGTTGACATGCATGGCATGTGCATTTCAGAGATATCTGCAGCACAATCATGGTAGTATGGAAATTGGTGTGGTCAGTAGTATATATTAATGACCATATAATGACATTCAAATGAGGTGGCTTATAGAAATACAATCATCAATAAACTGATGTTTTTGTGTGCATTTATATTCTATATGCAGCATGCACATTTGTAAGATACTTGATAATTGTACATTAGGTCGATAAGTTCATAGGTATATACTAGGCATGCAGCTCAAAAGCCCATTGATAAGCATAGACAACTAAGTCCAAGCACTTTTGATTGAGTTAAGCTCCATGGCCAAGAAGCACCATACTATATACTCCAAAGAGGATTTATGATTTACAGACCATTCATTCAGAATATTACTGAATACAGACCAGGGGTAGTATTGCTTGACATGTATAGGAAGTTTATTCGATATGTATAGGATTCCTTGGGATAGAAATCTGTGTCAGCCATGTTCTATTTCTGTGTCTATAAACAATTACAGTCTTTGTCATGGGTGTTCATGGTGGTGTGCATTTTACATAGTTGTAAGTGGTCAAGCAGGGTAAAATGGGCCATGTACCCTAATGATGGACAGCACCTGGTTTGATGAAGAATGGCCTACAGATAAAGAACTGCAGATATCAAAAATGCCACTTGAAGCCTAGATATAAGTATCACCACAAATAATAGGCAACAGTAAGGATTGTGGAAGGGTCTACAGCTCAGCAAACTCTGTGGCCTCAGTGTAAATATCATTTGGGCATTAACACAAATTTTACATGTTTTACCTTTGGTACCACAATACATCACAGGTAATGTCAGCATGTTTCAGGTGGTGATATATAAGACAGGGGTTTCCATTCACATGGAAGAGCACCAGTAAGGTACCAGGCAATCAAACATGCATAAAACTCCAGTCAACAAAACTATTGTTGTAATGTGCAATGCGTGTCTTGCAGGTAACACCCACTTTCTGCAAATAAGAGACAACAATGTTAGATGTGGTATAAGAGGTTATTTTTTGGCTATCTTTCATAAGCATTGTACTTCCATCTTCCTAATTTCTTGATGGGCTCCCATGGTGTCCTTGCCCACTGTCCATGAGAAGCTGTCACTATGCTAAATGAGCATGGAATCTAACTGAGTGTGCGGTATATGTTTAGGGTCCAAACTTCATCACTCCACTGTTTTCTTCAACATAGCCCTCACCTGAAGCTGGGTAAGCAGGGTACCTTTCTCATGCCAGTAAACTGCTCCTTGTTAAGTGCTAGTTTATGGTGAAACAGTGTGAGTGGGCTTCTGTGTTGTAGGCGCAGTGTTTGGTAATGTTGTAGGTATTGTACTACATTCCATTCTGTGGTTCCTGAGGCTGGAGCCAGCCACTGGTTCTTCACCTCCTGACCAGTCATAGGTTGATCCTATTTGTCCTTTGGATACTCTTATTTTAACCAGATAAATTCTCCACATATTTATTTACTTAAAATTAGAAGTTATGTACCTACCATAATGTTCCATGTTAGTTGTCTTCTCTCACCTTCTTTCTTGCTGGATGGGTTCGGAGCCGAACCTCGGCTCTGACTCGGCACTTGCTAAGCTCGAGAGCTAATTTTACCAGCTTGAGGCAACCCTATATTCCATGATGCAAGGTGGAGACTACCCAGATCTCATTTGGTAGCTAAAGAAATAGTAATATTTTCTTCCAACTGAAGAGGAGGAAGAAAAATAACAATACTAAATAATATCATAACCCTCTAGAAAGGATCAACCTAATCTAGTGACACTAGAAGTTGAACAGCTAGAAAAAGGGAATAACCTCTTAATAGAAGATGCATAATCTTCCCGGTCTGACCAGGCTAGGGGATGGAGGACGCAAGAAAGAAGGCGAGAGAAGACAACTAACATGGAACGTTATGGTAGGTACATAACTTCTAAATGTTAAGTTGTCAGTCTCGCCTTCATTCTTGCTGGATGGGACCAAGCCCTAGCACCTCTATCCTGGGTGGCTCAATGGAACAGACTCTTGAGAACGGTGGAACCAAAATTCGCTCTGTCTCTGGAGGCCAAGTCTAATTTGTAATGTGAAACAAAGGTATGAGGAGAGGCCCATGTGGCTGCTGCACAAATAGTGTCTATTGGAAGTCTAGCTTGAAAAGCTGTAGATGTAGCTAGAGCTCTGGTAGAATGTGCTTTTGGCTTAGAAATCAACTCTTTGCCTCTGAGCTGATAAATGTAAGTGATCACAGAAGACAGCCATCTAGATAAAGTTACCTTGGAAACTGGAAGGCCTTTCCTGTTCTCTGCATAGGATAGAAACAGTTGATCAGATTTCCTAAAAATTTTAGTTTTGTCCAGATAATATCTGAGCTGGCGGTGAACATCAAGACAATGTAACTTTTGTTCTGCTCTATCAGAATAATTCGGGAAAAACACTGGAAGATCAATGGATTGATTTAGGTCTGCTCATGCCACTTTTGGTAAGAAGGATGGATTAGTCCTTAGAGATACCCTATCTTTGTGGAATATTAAATAGGAGGACGAATGCAGAGAGCACAAGCTCAGATACTCTCCTGGCAGAAGTAATGGCGACTAGAAAAGTGTCTTCCAAGAAAGCAATTTCAAAGAACAGGCAGCTGCAGGTTCGAAGGGGAAGAATCAAGGATGTTAAAATTAAATTTAGATCCCACTGTGGTGGGGTCTCTAATCGGAGGTTTCAGTAAAAGATACCTCGAAGGAATGCCTTGCAAAGTTTATGTGACATAATGTTGTGGTCCAAAAGGCCTATATGAAAATTTGAAATGGCTGCCAGTTGAACTTTCACTGTGGAAGAAGAGGATCCTGAATGAAAAATCTCAGCTAGGAAGTCCAATACTGAATGAATTGGAGCAGTATAGGGGTCTATGTTCCTAGCTTTTGCCCAGAAAGAGAAACGTCGCCATTTACTAGTGTAAATCTTTCTGGTAGAAGATTTTAGGGAAGCTACTATGATATCCCGGACAGAATTAGAAATCATAGGAAGCCTGGCTAAGGATGGAAGTGGAGCAACCAAGCAGTGAGGTTGAGAGAAGGTATGGATTGGTGCAGTTGACCTGACTGGTGGGTCAGAAGATCTGGAACCGGGTCCAGATGCCATGGCTGTACCAAGAGATAATGATGTAGGAACGGAAACCATATCTGTCGAGGCCAATAAGGGGCAATGAGAATCAACTTGGCTCTCAAAGCGGTTGCTTTCTGAATTAGCTGAGGTATCAGCGGAAAAGGGGGAAAGGCATAAAGAAGTCCCCGGGGCCAATCTTGGGTTAGAGCGTCTCTGGGGGGATGGTCTGGAAGGGGGAAGAGAGAGAAGAAGTCTGGGCATTTGCTGTTTTGAGGTGTAGCAAAAAGGTCGCAGCAAGGAAGGCCCCACTTCTGAAAAATCTCTTCCATCACTGATTGTTTGAGAGACCACTCATGAGGCATGAGAATAGCTCTGCTCAATCTGTCCGCTATGATGTTGGATTTCCCGGGGATGTGCATTGCTATCAGAAGCCGGTGAGAAGAGATTGCCCATTGTCAAAGTCTGAGAGCCTCTCGACACAGTGGATAGGACTTGGTTCCGCCCTGTTTGTTTATATACCACACTACGGACATATTGTCCATTTGGATTGCAATAGTTCCCAGGGGAAGAGAGTCGTTGAGGGCTTGCAACGTTAAAAGCACCGCTCTCATCTCCAGGACATTTATGTGCAGATGGTACTCGAAAGGTTGCCAAGTGCCAAAGACCATTCTGCCCTGATAATGCCCCCCCCACCCAATCAGGGAGGCATCCGATGTAACCGTGGCAACCGGGGCAAGAGGAACAAAAGGTCTGCCTTAATGGACTTGAGGGGACGATATCCACCAAGTCAGATGCCTTTTGCAAGTTGGAGTTACCATGATCTCGTGACGCATGGGAAGTTGTTGAAAAGACCATTGGGTGAATAGCATCCATTGTAGAAGACGCATGTAAAAGTGGGCAAGGGGAAGAAGTGTTATGGCGGCCACCATAAGACCCAATACCTTCAGAGCAAATCTGGCCTGAATTTTGTTGCTGAGAAGAATCACCTGGACATGTCTTTGAATGTCCAAGATCCTTTGGTCTGTTAACTTTGCTGAAAGTTGTACAGTGTCCAATCTTGCGCCTATAAAAGTAATAGATTGACAAGGCGACAAGGCAGATTTTTCAAAATTTATAGAAATTCCTAGCCCTCTGCAAATGTGAATGGTGTAATCTCTGGCTTGGAGAAGTTGATGCCTGGTGGTGGCAGTGAGGAGCCAGTCGTCTAGATATGGAAACACCTGGAATCCTTGACGTCTCAGGTGAGCCGTAACCACTGCCATACATTTGGTGAACACTCTGGGGGCTGTAGTGAGTCCAAAGGGCAGGGCTCTGAATTGGAAGTGACTGGTCCCCAGCCGAAAGCAGAGAAATCTTCTGGAGCGTCTGTGAATTTTTATGTGATAGTACGCATCCTGAAGATCTATCGAGCACATCCAATTGTCCTTGCCCAGAAAGGGCAGAATGGACTGAAGCATGACCATCCGGAATCTTGATTTCTTTACAAACTTGTTTAGTTTGCTCAGATCTAATATTGGTCTCCAGTCCCCTGTCTTTCTTGGAACTAAAAAGAACCTTGAGTAGATTCCGGATCCTATTTGGTCCGCTGGGACTGGCTGGATGGCTCTTTTTACTAGCAGTTTTGATATTTCTAGTACTGCTAGTTCCCTTAGACCGGGTGGAACGTCTGGAAGGGTTCCCTTTTGTTGAATTGGGGTTTGAATAAAGGGAATTTTGTAACCCTTAGATATAATCAACTGTACCCAATTGTCTTGAGAAAGGGAAAGCCAGGCTATTGGGTACAGTGATAATTTTCCCTGACTGCCTCCGAAGGCGGACAATCGGGCAACATCTCAGGGATGCTGGAAGGGTTTGTCAGAAAGAGGCTCTCTGCTACCCTGATTCTGTGGACCCCCTCTGCCCCTAGAGCGGCGTCTATTATTGTTACCCCCTCTGCCTCTGGGGGTAAACTGACTTTGTGCGTCAGGCATGACTCCTTGAGATTTGCGGAACCACATTTTCCCTCCCTTCTGTCCTTTGGGGTAAGGTCTTGAAGGGGTGGAGAAATGGACTCCTACAGCAGAAAGAGTCTTGCCATCTTGTTCGCATCTAGTCAAAGTGTCTTTCATTTGAGGTCCGAACAAGGTTGAACCATCAAAGGGGGAGTTTGTGAAGGATGCCTTGAAGGGGTCTGCAAAATTACAAAGCCGCATCCAGGACTGACGCCATAAAGCCACTCCTGTGCCTGCGGCCCTACCCGCTCCATCGGCTGCATAAGAAATGAGCCACATGGAGGAGTTAACAATGGAGTTAAGGATTCCTAGCTGTGAGCTAATCTTATCCTGAGACCCAGCAGCTGACGGATCCTGTAAAACTTCTCCCAACTCTTTAAGAACATCTCTTTGAAGGTGGGTGAAGTGGCATAAGTAGTTCAGCGATCTCATGGCAAAAGTCGCTGAAGAAAAAATCCGCTTGCCGTACCTGTCCATAGTCCTAGAATCCTTGTTAGGAGGATGGACAGGTACTGAAGGATCAGCTAGTTCCTTCTTGGTGGCAGCAGCCACCACCATGGCATCAACTGGGACACCCTTTGTTAAATATTGTCTATCTGGTGGGGCCGTAATGAATTTTGAAGGCCTCCTAGGGATAGGTTCCACCGAATCTGGAGCCATCCACACCTTCCGAGCCACTACCTCCATAAGAGGGTCGAAAGGCGGAGACACCCAGGAGGTGGAGGGTCGAGATCCGAACGCCTCCAGGTATACTGACTCATCCTCGGAAGGATTAAGGGAGGGCCAGTTCCCCCTCTGCTTAAGGAATTCAAGGATGTCTGAGAATGAGACATCCTCAGAGGAGGACCTTGGGGATCCCTCCGACTCATCCAGGTCAGTATCAGATGTAGTAGACTCAGGGGAGTCTAGATGTTTCCTCTTACATGGCCTCCTACGCGGGGGTTCACCTGACGGATCAAGAGAAGCCTCGGAAGAGGAAGATATTCCCAATGGGGAAACCTGAGGCGTTGGATCTCTGGGTCCAGGAGCAAGAGAGTGGGAAGAGATGTCAGCAGGCACTGTAGTGGGAGGAGCTGATGGAACCATCCGTTGACTAAGCCCAGGGGCTAGTACATTCCTCATCACCTCGAAGGCTCCCCCATCAGAGAGACCAGAAAGTTCCCGCTCCGAAGAGATAGGAACCCCAGGCCTCACCGAGAGGGAAGGCTCTGAGGCAAATGTTGGGGCCGAGCTCACCAACGCCGAAGCTCCGAGAGGGAGAACGGGGTCGGACAAGGGTCCGATGCCACTCGCCCCCTCGGAGCCGACGAGACTGACCAGACACCCGGATCCCTCCAATGAAAGCCTCAAGGAGGAAATTGGAGCAGAGGACGACGGAGCCGAAAGGGGTGGTATCGGCTCTGAAGCTACAACGGTGACGGTTCCAAGGTGCTCTGGCTCCGAGCTCTGTAAGAGAGTCGAAGGAGGAATGTTTGGTGGATGTGAAATAGCTACCATCTGTTGAGATGGGCTATGGAGTGTTTGGGCCAATGCCTGAGACTTTAATAGTCTACTCACCACTCTCTCGAGGTCGTGATCAGACAGCCTGGATGACCGAGAAGAACGGCTCCGATGGCTCCGCTCCGAGAGCAGGGGAGATCTCGGAGCCGAACGTATCGACTCTAATGAAGGGGATCGAGATCTTTTTTTTGAGATCGATGGAGCCAACGGAGCCGAGGATACGTCGGCTCCAGCCGGAGACAACACTGAATGTCTAGTTTGGACAGTATCGGCGCTGGATGGAGCCGATACTGAGACTGCTAAGGTGGAAGGATCGGCTTCGGCCAGAGCCGATCTCGACCCTGGTGAGGGTGAAGCAGAAGCCGACGGCTTGGAACTCTCAGCCAAAGACTTAACAGGTTTCGAGGGCTTCCCCGGCGCCGACTTAGTCGGGGAGCTCTCAGGCCTTAATAAGCCCCTTAATATCAACTTATTTCTTTGCTCCTGCAGGACTCTTGGGCTGAAGGCATGACAAATAGCACAAGAGTCCTGCAGGTGCAAAGGTCCCAGGAGACATCTTCTGACAGCACGAGTCACACTTCTTGAAGCCTGAGACCTTAGTGTCCTTTGACATAACTGTGTCGAGGAAACATAATACACTAACACACACACAAAAACACCCAATCCAACAATATATATATAAATTTAAAGGGGGGTAGACAAAAGTCTCAAATCTAGTCACTTACCTGGAGCTGGTAAAAGAAGGCACCTCGTTAGCGAAGCGGCAAACGAGATCTGGGTAGTCTCCACATTGCATCATGGGATATAGGGTTGCCTCAAACTGGTAAAATTAGCTCTCGAGCTTAGCAAGTGCCGAGTCAGAGCCGAGGTTCGGCTCCGAACCCATCCAGCAAGAATGAAGGCAAGATTGACAACTTAACATCAGCTTTTAAACTTACTTTCATACATACATACATACATACATAAATAAGTAATTTCATACATACATACATAAATAAGTAAACAGACACACATTACATGTGGAATTGTGATTTTATTTCTTTAAAAAATAAATAAGCAAGCAGACACACAGGTCTCATGTGAAGTCATTGTTTTATTTATTTCACTATTTTGCAGTTAATGACTTATTTAGGCATACGTTGGTATTTTTGATATAATGTAACAGTTGTACAGAGAAACAGTGTAAATTGCAATGGAGCACAAATGCGATATTTTGTTGTAAACATACAATTTGCTGACCAATCATGTAAATTCAAGATATCTGTAATATACACTCATTAGCTTAAAGAATACAATTATTCCTAAAAATATAACATAAATAAAAATGGAGGCATCCTTGGATATGTAACATAGCCACTTGATTAAACACCTTATTTATATTTATTTATATTTTCACATTTTATATGCATGTACATACATACAAATATTTTAGGCATGGGCGATAATGCCCTTGTAAATGTACCCAAACAGTCATTTCCATATAAGTGAAGAAACACATTCTTAAATTGTGAAGTAGTGCTTGCTTTAATATAATTAGAAATGTTATCCATGTATCAGCTACTCTTGCAGAGTTCCAGTTACATTTCTCATTCCTACATCATTGCCTACACAGATTATCTGATTCTTTATTACTCCTTGATAACTCTAAACATTCCTAGAGGTAGTTGTCTTTAATTATTCTACTTAAATATCAAAATGAGATGGAGTAAAAAGTTCAATATTTTAAACTGTTGTCATAGTTTAAACTTTCAGATCCACAAATGCCCTTGGTATATTTTCTATGTGCTCTTTCCAATGTAATTAAGCTAATTTTTATAATAAGATTTATAAATTATTATTCCATACTCTACTTTGGGTATAATGTAACTTACAATCCATCATTTCATCATTTCTGATTTCCTAGACTTAATATAAATATTTTCTTTACAGCCTATAGATTTAAAAATGACAGTTAACTAATTTGTTGATATGATCAGACAAAAAAAACCTCAAGAAGGAGTTACCCATGTAACCTGCTTCTTGAATGAATCCACATTTTAAATCACCATGTGCTGTATTAAGTACTCATCCTTTAATCTAGCTTTCTCAAATCTCATAGGCTTTGCTGTTGATAAATTTATCAGCATATTATTCTCCTGTTCCCAAATGGTTTGAAGTACTCAAGTTGTGAACGGTTTAAGAAACCCAGCGTTTGTGTTCCAGGTGTTCCACCCTTAGTGGCTGTCTTTAGTAAATTGGTTTGGAATGATTTATATAAAATGAAATCTAATGGCAAGCAATATAGGACCAAAGGAAATTTAACTTCTGGCCAGAGGAGAGCTTTAGCAGGGTTGAAGAATGGTCATTGCATCGTCATTAGACCTGCTGATAAAGGAGGGAGTCTAGTAGTGATGGACTCTGAGTTTTATGATCAGACGATGAAACGGATGTTGGGGGATGAGAAATTCTACTGTGCCATAGAGCAAGATATAATTAGGACACATATATATAGGATATGTGGCATGTTGGATGATCTTTTTAAGAGTCATGTCATCACTGAAGAACTATTTGAGTATCTGTTTGTCAGTGACCCCCTCATACCTGTAATTCAAGGCCTTCCCAAGATCCATAAGGATGGCCGTGTTCCTCCTATGAGGCCCATAGTTGCAGGTAGGGGGTGGTCTATTGAGCCCTTTTCTATATATGTTGAGAGGTTCTTGCACCCAGTTGTAGATGCCAACCCTCATATATTAAAGGATACCAAACAGTTTTTGTTGGATCTATATGAGTGTATGAAAGCAGTACCTGTTGACCTTCCCTTCATAATGGTCACTTTGGATGTCCATTTGTTATTCACTGTGATTCCGAATGAGGAAGGGGTCCAGAAGGTTCATGACTATTTGAAATGCAATACTGAGCTTAGTAGCTCTAGAATGGACCTTTTGGTTTTGTTCTTGGAGGTTGTGCTAGAAAACAACATCTTCTGCTTTGATTCATAGAGTTATCTGCAGAGGGATGGTGTGGCTATGGGCACTTCATGTGCCAATAGCTACGCCAACCTATTTATGGCTGCATGGGAGTTGGAACATTTGTTTAAACTGGAGGAGTTTTCCCTCAATGTCCTTTTCTACAGACATTTTGTGGATGACCTCTTCCTCATTTGGAGAGGTACTGTTGAGAAATTGGTTCTATTTATTGACAAAGTCAATGGGTTGTCTCCATACTTAAAGTTTAGTCATGAATTTTCTGACAAATGGATATCATTCCTTGATGTTTATATTGAAAGGTTGGCAAATGGTTTATTGAATACAGGGGTGTACAGGAAATCTGGTCACCGGAATGCTCTCCTACATAGGCACAGCATGCATTCAGGGTATACATTTAGGAATATTGTGAAGGGTCAAGTCATGAGGGTCTCACGGTATAATCCCTCAGATGAAGGATTTGCCATTGCACTTAATGACCTATGCAACAGATTCAGGGAAAGAGCTTATAAGAATGATGACATAGAGAAAGGCATGTTGACCTTTCTGCCCTAAGAGTTAGCAGAGCTACCCCTTATTTTTCAGATTCAGTGGGAGCCGTGACTGAAAATGATCATCATGAGTCTCCAGCTGATTGAGCTAGTAAGATCAGAATACCCTTATTTTATACCCAGGATGTGGGGAACATCAAGGATGTGATTAGACTGCATTGGGAGGTATTGACAGTAGATCCTGATGTTAAAGAAGTAATAGGGGATGTTCTGCAGTTTTGTGTATAAGAAAAAAACCTGATTTAAAGAAGTTACTGTGTCATTCCAGGCACATAAATGGTGATTATGACAGGTCAGGGACCCTTCCCCATAACTAATGCAATTTTTGTAGATACATTGACTCCACCTACACCTTTATACACCCCACTAGTAGCATTAGGTATGATTTCAAGGTCTCTGCCAATTGTATGTCAGAACATGTAGTCTATCTTGCATCCTGTTCTGGATGCAGGGCATTCTATGTTGGCAAAACAGATAGGAAGTTTAGGGACAGAATAAGGGAACATCTTTATCAGATTAGGATTGGATCCATGGTCAATGGCCTATCCAAACATGTCCATTGCACTGATGATACACATGGGTTTAGCTTTAGGGTTATTGAAGTGGTACCCATCCATTCTAGAGGTGGGGATATAAGGAATCGGACTGAGACACAAGAAGCGAAGGGGATCATTAGGTTGAGGGCGGATGCCCTCCCAGGTTTAAATGACAAGACACCACTGAAGCCCTTCTTCAAGTCTAGAGGACTCAGATAGTAGTTCTGTAGGTCATTTTTATACATCTATAATGGTATACTTGGGTCCTGTGGACTGTTTTGTGGACTAGATGTAGATACTAGTTTTCAGCACGTCCCTTATAGATATGTTCCAGTTTCCCTATCGTTACACATATGTAGTCATGTTTATATATAGTTGTTATGAGATTATATTTATGTGCACAGTATGTTACTATGTTCTAATAGGCATAGAAGATACTTTTAAGAAGTATAGATATACATTTTTATACATCTCCATATATTAACATTTTATATTCATGCATTTGTATTTTATATTTCGTTTTTAAAGGAAGCTGTTACTTTAATAGTTAGAATGTATCATTTGTTTTTACTTTGGCGCCTTTTTTCTTTTATAATGATGAACAGCTGTGAATATTTGTATATGGTCTGAGGAAGCCCTCTCAGTGTGAAAGTGCTTACTACTCTTCTTGCTCTTGAATAAACTTATTTGCTGTGGATGATATTGTTCTGACTTAATATTGGATGTTCTTGCGTATCTGCAGCCTTTGTTTGCTCCGGCACCTTACTATTTTTGTTATACTGTTTACCTATTTAGTTAACTGCATGCAAACAATAGAGAACTAAAAATTAAAAAGAGAGATCAGAACGACATAAGGCAAAGAGGTATGAGCCCAAGTGATAGGACACACTGACTGTAACCTAGATATTCACCTGTCCAGTTAATGTGTCTTTGCCATGTCCTATTTGTAAGCCATGCAGCTACCCATCTTATCAAAATTACATCAGTAAATAGTTGTTCTAATGTAATGATCATAGTTTTGTGTATGATCTTATCAATGTCTGACATTAAGCCCATATAAGTTACAACACAATACAATATGCCATTTATAACTGTTATTGCATTATTACAGAGCATCATGTTGCAGGTAGTTATATATCTATTTTCAGCATATGCATGCTTATATAGAGTTTCAAGTCCTAGTATTTTCAATGCTAATGATTCATTATGTAAAATAACCTTCTCCATTTATTTTCCATAGAAACAAAGTAAAGTTATGGGTCTATGTGTCTCTGGGGTTGTCCTGTTCCCCTTTCCCTTAAACATGGTTGGAACAATTGCACGCCTACAGTCCTGAGGAATCTCCTCATACTTTAATAACCTGGATAATAACAAATACAATGATTCTGTAAGTTCATGCTGAAGTGTTCTCAGGTCATTGTTACTAATTCAATTTCATCCCTGTTCTTTACATCCAATGTGTGCATATTTCTGTTTCAATATAATGTAATGTAATTTAATTTCAGTATCTGAAGTTAACGGGATGTTAACATGGAATTGTGATTTGAACATCCAGAAGTTTCAATGTCGAAAGTCTGTGTTACTGGTAAGGTTTTTGCAGGAAGCCAAGCCCTCCTGCACCCCCCACACACTCTACATATTTTATATTCAACTTCAAGATCACACTACAGTGAAAAAAGGGTACATGTCCCGATCCCCACTGTAGTATGATCAGTTATGAGAACTTTGATTCCACATTAGCAAATGCACAGTACCATTCGCTACTGTGGATTCGAACATTTTTCAGATCGGCATTATGAAAACTTGGTTGTGTTGTGAGTGAAAAATTTCATTTTCATATTATTTAAATGCTTGTACCTACATGGTCAAACTACTGGAGGAGTTCACTGGAGAAAAGGTTTAATTTTGGTGTCATTTCAGTGCTTGTGTATACATGGGCAAAGTACGGGAGGGGACGTTGGGGGGAAAGTTTTATTTTGATGTCATGTAACTGCTTGTGCATACAAGGGAAAATTATTGGAGTGGTTGTTTGGGCTAATGTTTCATTTTGGTGTAATTTCAGTGCTTCTGCATGCGTAGTCACACTGCTAGAGAGATCCTATGGGAAAGGTTTCATTTTGATGTTAATGTCCTTGTGCATACATGGGCAGTCTACCGGTGGGGCCTTTGGGGGAAATGTTTTATTTTGATGGCATTGAACTGCTTGTGCATACAAGGGAAAACTACTGGATTGGTTGTTTGGGCTAATTTATGTACTTATTTATTTATTTGCTTTTGTTAACCAGGAAAGTCTACTGGGCTGGTCTGAGCCCATTTTCAGTGGAGGCCCGGGGAGAAAAGCTCCAAAAACAATGTACATAATAAAGTATTTGTTTAGAAAGCTAATAACAGCAATTAATAATATACAAGAGTAACAATATAAGAGTCAGAAGTAACACAGTAACATAGACAATGTATGGCTATATTTTATAGAAGACTTGGATGCTTGGCAAGGTATTCAGTATAACAGACAGATTATGATAATCGACACAGACACAATTTTTACACACAATGTGAGGCAGGATGAGGCACACTGTGTTGTAATTAAGGGTGAGTGGAGAAGAGTATGGGTATCTGAGAGATGAGTCAAGTCAGGAATCAGGTTACTGAGGAAATGGGGATAGTGCAAGGGCATAGCCATTGAGAGGAAAGATGTTGGTGAAGTGATTTTTTTGAATGAGGGGGCATTATTTATAGTCCCAAGAGAAGGTGGAAGGGCATTCCAGAGTTTAGCTACAGTGAAAGAGTAAAGGTATTGGCCTGCAGGGAGTTTAGGTCTCTTAACTTGGATAAGTGATTGATTTTCAGATCTTAGAGGTCAGTCTGGTTTATAAAGAGTCAGGAGTGAAGCAAGGGCTGGGCATTTGGAGGAATTATAGAAGAATCTGTGTGCTGTAGATAGTTGTATGTATGTGAGGTGTTGTAGCCAGTTCAGGGATTGTAATGAGTGACAGTGACGGGAAGAATGTTTTGCCCTTTTCACAAATTTAGTAATTTTGTTATAGCAGCTATCCATTTTAGTTTTTAATGAGGATTGGGCATTTGTTAGACTGAGGGCACTATAGAGGAGGGAAGGTATGAAAAAAGTTTGGGTTAGCGTTTTTCTAGTAGAGTAGGTTAAACAGTGTTTATGTTGGTAGAGGGTACAAAGTTTTTGGTGTGTTTTTTGATAGTGTTGTGGATGTGTTGGTCAAAGGCTAAGTTGTCATCTAAGGTTACGCCAAGTAACTTGGTATGGGAAACTACCTCTAAGGCAGTCTTGTTGGAGGAGAAAATGATGAATTCAGATTTATTAACAGTGGTACTTTTTATGGGTGTAAAGGGCAGGAGTTTGGTTTTATTTGGGTTGAGGCAAGGTGATTATTTTTCATCCAGGTTTTGGTAATGCAGAAAGCATTCTGGGTGATTGTCTGAAGTTCATTTTCAGAGTTACCAGAGCAGATAATAGTAGAATCATCTGCGTGTTAATGTTTCATTTTGGTGTACTTTCAGTGCTTCTGCCTGCGTAGTCATACTGCTAGAGGGATTCTGTGGGAAAGGTTTCATTTTGATGTCAACGTCCCTGTGCATACATGGGCAATCTACTGGTGGGGCCTTTGGTGGAAATGTTTCATTTTGGTGTCATCATAACTGCTTGTGCATACATGGCCAGACTATTGTAGGAGTCATTTATTTAAGGGCTTATGTATACTTTGGAGGGAAATCCTCTCTCTGGGTGGGGAGAGGACTGAGAAAAGCTAAGATCTGAAGCTGAACAATGGTATTACAACAGAAAGTGGCAAAAAAAACACTTTTCATTTTTATCTTCACTTTGGAACACACAGTAAGTCCCTTTGAAATGCAGAGATAGTACGTAGGCTGCCCAAGATTTGTCTTGAGAATTCATACTCGCGCTGTAAACATGCATCCCAAGTTTCCATTTCTACACTGATGTTTGCTGCCTAATGAAGTTCTAAAAATGTGGGGAAGCATTGTATTTTTTTGCAAAACACTTGACTGTTTTAAAATTACTATACGCATGTGCACAGCTATGCAAATTATGCTCTAAGGGTTCCATATCTGTTTATCTGAAAATAAAAATAGTAATGAAGCTGTTCGAGAAGTAGAATTGTAAGGTAACTATTGGACATTCATTATGACATTTATTGCTTATGCACCTAGAGTGGAGCCAGAAGGTTGACTTTGGTCACTAATGACAGCAAAACAGTTAACTATGTTATATATTTTATATGCGGCCCCAAGACAATTCCTTTTCATTTAGGACAGCCCAGGCAAGTGAGAAGGCTCTCTGACAGGACCCTGCACAGACATGTAAATGGCTGCACTGAGGCTGCCAGAGGTATCCCCAGATCTTTTAAGGTCAAGATAGTCTCCCTGGCTAAGGACAATCACAAAGCCTTCTTCAGCTATGTCAGTAACCTTAAGGATTATACTCAGCAGTGCTCGGAAGTGGTGGTAACTTCCACAACCGTCACTGACCTGGGTGGCATAGCAAATCTACTGGCCGATAAATCTAGCTCTAATGTTTGTTTATTTATTTACTGCATTTGTTTACCAGGAAAATCCACTGGGCCTAAAAAAGCCCATTTTCGGTGGAGGCCTGGGGAGAAAAGCTCCGACAAGAACATAGATGCAGAAAAAAATTAAACATTAATTGGTACAGAAGTAGAAACAGTGTTACACATAGTGGTTGCAGTAATATATACAGAATATACACATAACTCAGGAATTTAATTGGTTGCCAGATGAATTCAGAGTGGTAAAAATGGAGATAAATTAATCAGCATTATTGTAACAGTATCAACTAGTAATGAAAGAATAAACAATAATAAATATGGAGAAAGTATCATCAGTCACTAGTAGTAAAAAGGATAGGAATTTAATTATAATATAAGGAGAAGGAAGAGGTTAGGTTATAGAGCAGGTACAAAGCCAGGAAGAGTTGAGATGACCTCCAGTATCCCCTGTGAAATCCCTTCTTGCATATCCCCCAGATATCAACAGGGAGCAGGTCCTGGAGATGCTCACTAAAGGGAAAAACAGTGCCTCAGTGGCCCTGACAATATTCCCAGTTACCTCCTAAATAGCATAAAACATGACCTAACAGCACCACTTAAAGCACTTGTCAACTACAGCCTCAAAACAGGTTACATGCCAGGTGAATGAAGGGCCACAACACTCACACTTCTTCATAAGGGTGGACCATCAGCTGACCCCAGGAACTACAGACGCATCAGTCTTGACAAGTCTGGTATATCAAGGCATGGACCAAATTATCATGGAAATGATTAACAAGGACAATTGCAAGCAACAGACACTGGACCCATTCCAATTTGGCTTCATTAAGGGAAGGTCTTGCCTACTTAACTTGTTGACATCTTTGAGAGGGTCACCATGGCTACAGATGAGGAGAAAATAGTGCATACCACTTACTTTAACTTGACCAAGGTGTTCGATACAATACCCCACTCAGGTATTGTTGTCAAACTGTCAGAACTAGGCATAAATCCCAACATAACTCACTAGATTGCATGCTGGCTCACAGATAGGACCTAAGAAATCAGGATCAGTGACACTACCTCCACCAAGAGACTAGTGAGCAGTAGTGGGTCCCAAGGTTCCTTGTCATGCCCGCTCCTATTTTAATATCTCTCTTTCTTGTTGCCAAATAATGCTTGATAAAAAAGAAGCAAGCCGGATTACTAGAGAAGGAGTGACATATAGCCCAGGACTCAATGAATTTATATAATATGTTTCGAAATGGCTTTATTATTTTTTATGTATTTTTTACTCGTGTATTCACTTATTTTTTGAAAAAATTTATCTAGTTCTTTATTAAATTGTTAGCATGAATGGTTAAGAATATAAAAAAAACAGCAATATTTTATTATTAATATTGATAGTATGTATCACAGTTAGATGTGTCTTTTGCCTGTTTTTTAATAGACTACCATATCTTTAAACGTTTAATCAATTTGAGTCACACTGTGTGAATTTACTATTTAAATACATATTTGTTGGTGTTTTATTTATATCATGCACTGAAGATGCTCCGTAAGTGGAGACACTGCAGTTTGCTGATCAATTTTTCTCTTCTGACCATTGTAACTTTTTTGTGAATAAATGGGTTTCATTTTCCTTGTTAGTGCTGGACTTAATTGTTTTGGTGTGTGTGTGTGTGTGTGTGTGTGTGTGTGTGTGTGTGTGTGTGTGTGTGTGTGTGTGTGTGTGTGTGTGTGTGAAGGACATTGATATATATGGGTGACAAGCTCGGGAGTGAATGGCAAGTGTTGCAACGTGCAGACGAGCTACATCATTTGGTCGACAGACAGGTAATTGACAGGTGCGCAAGATCAGCAATCTATGAGCAGGGAAATATTTCCTTTCCATGGGGAGTTAGCATTTATAATTAGCTGGGGGTGTGGGGGGATAATTAGTAGGGCATATAAAGTACTGCATGATAAGTATATGAATCATGGGAGGTTGGAAAGTTCACAAAGAAATAGGGGGAGGAGATAAGGCTCTCAAATATACAACAAAGTGTAGAAGATTTAGGATTCTTGCTTGGAAGTATTTGCATAGGTATTTTAATACCTCAAAAATACACGAAGAATGTTCACTCAAGTAGATTGCAAATGTTGAAGGTTTGATGGGGAAGAAAGAATTAATTGGGAACATATTTTTTGGGACTAGAATGAGTTCTCAGACTTAAAAAATTCATTGTGGACTACTCTGTCAGAAATAATGCATCTGGCCATGGGTAGCCATCCCAAGTTACTTCACTGGTTTGATCTTCTCACAGGATAAGAGGTCATCCAAACTTGTCCGTTCTGCAACTGACATTGTGGGTAATAGGGTTTTGATCCCTTTCAGGCACATCTTTTCTGAGGACATGTTCATTGTTTAACAGGAGGAAAGAAAACCCTCAACCAGAAAATGTTATATGCCCAAAGTGAAGAGATTTTTGGTCTAGTGCCATGGTCATAACCAGGGTCCTCTTTCAGTGGAGGTCCAATCATTTTTATGAGTTGCTGCAGTCATACTTGGCCTATTCTTCTGTGAAGGCCCATTTTTCAGCCATTTCTGGTTGTCTGCCCTCAAATCCTCCTGTGACCTCTCATTTTGAGATCAAACAATTTTTTAAAGGTGTCCTGCATATTAGGCCTCCAAGAAAGCTTATTCCTCCTCCTTGGGACCTTCATTTTGTTTTGGAAAAACTGACTCAGGCTCCTTCTGAACCTGCAGATTCTGTTTCTTTGCAGCATTGTACCTGGAAGACTGTTTTGTTACTGGCTCTTACTTTTGCTTGGAGGGTTTCTGAGCTCCAGGCCCTTATGGCCATTCCCTGCTTTTTTGGTTTTTCACAGTGACAGGGTGTCCCTTCATACTAACCCTTCTCTTACTCCCAATGTAGTCAATGAGTTGTCCTTAAATCAGTCAGTACAACTACCTTCCTTTATCCCTTGTCCTCAGTCTGCTACTGACAGGGTCCTGCATACCTTGGATTTGCACAGACAACTCGGGCACTATTTGTATAAAAGTAGGATTATTCATAAGTGTGATCAGCCTTTTGTTTCCTTTCATTCCAGGTCTTTGGTTTTGTCTGTTTCTAAACAAACCATCTCCTCCAGGATATTGGAGGCCATTTCCTTTTGTTATTCTTTTCATGACAAATCTCTGTCTGCTTTTGTTAGAGCTCATTTCACTAAGGCTGTTGCCTCTTGTGGTGCATTCTTCAAGGAGTTGGACACCAATTCCATCATTGAAGCTGCTATGTGGTCTTCATTGCATACCTTTAATAAGCATTGTAAGCTGGATATGGTTTGTAGGGCCAGAGCAAGTTTTACTGAAACCATTTTATGTGGGTTTTGTTGAGGGTTCTTCTCAGCCTTCCACTTCCCATTCTGTTTCTTGAGCTTTTTTACTCTCCCTTCTATGTAGAATACTGCAACAGTGATATAGAACGACATAGTACAGTTGTCTAAAATCTTACAAAAACAGTAGATTTGTTATTCTTCATTGTGGCACTGTTTGCTCCTTCCCTCCAAACCCCTGTTGCTTGTTCTGCATTTTTTCCTTCTGGATGCATATGGACTCCTTTGTCCCTATGATGCCTGTTCTCTTCTAGAGCAACTCAGTTCTAGGTAGTTCATAGGTAGGTAATAGGCTATCTGCTCATAGAGTACATTTGCGAAAGTTACTGCATCTTGGGCAGCGATATCCTTTAGCGTGGGGGCTGTGAAACTTACCACCTCTGTCTTAAGTAAGGTGAAGTTTGCTTTAGAAAATTTTTTTACTGTGGTTTCCTTAGTTGGGGTTGGTGGTGGGGTGTGGACATCCAAAGTGATTTATGGTCTGATCTAACCAGTGACGGGTTGACCTCCAGTGTGGAACACCTGTCACCCATGTTGGTGATGACCAGGTCCACTATATTTTCACCTCTGGTAGGGGAGTTTACCAGCTGATCCAGGGCTTTTGAGTTAATGAATTCCAGGAAGTGCTGGGTCTGGGAATTTGTACTCGAGTAGTTTTTCCAGTGAATGGTAGGTAATTGAAATCGCCCAATATCAGGGTGTTCGGTAGGACCTTCATGTTTTCCAGTGTCTCCAGAAAGGTGGAGTGGTGGTCCTGGGCCATGGAGGGTGATCTGTAGCAGGCCACAACTTGCATTGCAGATTTGCCCGATGTTAGTTGCACATGGATGATCTCAGAGGTATCATGCTGTGCCACTAACCTGGAGGTGTAGATATCCTTGATGAATATGGATACACCCCCACCTTTTGTGTTTAGGTCTGTGTTCTGTGGCCGAAACGTGTGGTATGAGTTGTAGCCCAGTAGTGCTGGGGTGCTCTCTGGAGTCTTGAACCAGGTTTCAGTTACTGCACAGATGTCAACGTTCTCCATACTGAGGAGTGCTTTGAGCGTGTGCATTTTGAGATTTAGCATTCGTAAGTCCCTTTTTTCACCATGTTTCATAGTTTCATAGTTTAGTACTAGGCTATCTGCCCTGGGGCATTTGTAAGCCTAGCCATAGTGATGTGGCTTTCACCACCCCATGAAATGGTACAAAAATGAACAGAATAGATTTAGAATACTGTGCCTCTGTCTAGTGACACAGTGAAGGTCCCCTTATATAATAGAATTAGTTTACTGTGCCCCTGTCTAGTAGTGACACAGATGTGACCCCTGGGGTAAACTTACGATCTCCCATCCACTCATCAAAATTTCTCTTGAAGAGAGTCAGTGAGGGGCTCTGCCTAACATGAACTGGGATCTTGCTCCAGAGCATGGGAAGACTCTGGGTTATGAATCTATCCCTCCAGCATGTCCTATTCATACTTGTGCCAAGGTTTAAGTCTTTAGCTCTCGTGGTTCTGATGGATTTGGATTTTTTGAGGTGGAGCATGTCCATCAGTTCCTGATTGGACATGGCCTTGTACGTCAGGCAGAGATCACCTCTGAGCAGGTGGTATGCTACTGAATAGAGCTGGAGTTTCTTTAGTCTGGCAGAATAAGACATATGTTGGAGACCCTTGATCCGCTTGGTGAGGTACTTTTGTGGTCTCTCCAGCTGTTGGAAATGCCGGGTGAGGTACATACCAAATCGGGCATTGTACTCAATCATGGGTCTGATAAGGGAGGAGTATAGGGGTACAATGACATCCTTGGATCTGGATGTGAATCCCTTCATGATAAGGTGTGCAAGGTAGAATGTTTTTCTAACAACTTTGGCAATGTGGGTGTCAAATGAGAGGTCACTGTCGACTTGGGTCCCTAGGTCTCTGATTACTTTTTCTGTACTCAGTGGGTTGCTGTCTATGTGATAATTTGTGCGTACTTTATTTTTCCCAAAGGAGATGACTATACATTTTTTGGCATTTAGTTTAAGGCCTTGACTCCGGCACCAGTTGTCCATTTCTGTGAGGCCTTTTTGTAGGATGTATGTATCCACTGGTGTATCGACTATGGTGCCTAGTTTGCAGTCATCTGCGAACTTTGTCAGCCGCAACCCTCCCATGTTTGCTTTAACATCTGAGAAATAAATGCCGAACAAGAGGGGTCTCAGGACAGATCCCTGTGGGACACCACTTGTGACTGGCTTTGAGTCTGACATTGCTCCAGTGATTTTAACTTTATGGGTTCTGTCCTTTAGCCAGTTTGCAACCCATATAGTGACATAAGGGTTTACATTTAAGCTGTTGAGCTTATCTATGATGCCTGAGTGGGGTATTGTGTCGAAGGCCTTAGCCAAGTCCAGGTAGGCTGTATGGACTGCTTTGCCTTCATCAATGGCTCTAGTGACTGTTTTGAAAAAGTCAACCAGGTTCAAAAGGCAGGATCTGCCCTTTACAAAGCCGAACTGGGTGGGGTCAAGTGTCTGTAGGTCCCCAATGTCTCTGTTTATGAGTTCCATAATGATTCTTTCCATAGCTTTGCAGAAAAGGCTGGTTAGCTTATGGGGCAGTAGTTCCCAGGGTCTCTAGAGGTACCCTCTTTGTGGAGTGGGACCACTGTTGCTGTACGCCAGTGTTCAGGTACATATCCTGTAGTAAGGCTAAGGTTAAATAGCATTTTTATGTGTGGGTTTAGCTCCTCTTGGAGTTCACATAACACGCAACCCGGGATACCGTCAGGTCCCATTGATGCTGTGTTTTTAGCTTGGCTGAGGGCGGCTCTCACCTGGACATCTGAGATGACAGGGAGATTACATTCAGCTGGGATAAGTATTTCTTCTTTTGGTGCAGTTGTTCTGTGTGCAGAACATAAATGTGACGTACGGCATAACCAAGGTCTGTTTTAAACTTATTGTACATGGCCAAGCGACGGTCTGTCCACAAAGATACATCCCTTCTGTACTGTATACTGCACCAGAGAAGAGAAGGACATCAACTATTATGGTAAGATTTTACACAACTGTACTTTCTGTCACTTTGCTCTGTCATAACTACCCTGCATACCTCTCAACTGTCCAGATTTTACCTGAATGTCCACATTTTTGTCTCATATTTATGGTCTATTCCCCATAACATTTTGATTTTCTGGGAAATCACTGAGGATTGAAGTTACTAAATAATGACACACATTTGAGTTTCAGACTTCATATCCTTCAGAAAATGCATAGTAAGAAGTGTTGTTATTCTAGCAACTTTCTAAGTTTATAAGAGCAGTATTTAAAATTTGTCTTTATTTTGGGGCATTTGTTCCTTATTATTTTAGGCTTTGTCTAGATTTTTGTGTTAAGAGATTGAAAAGTATGCTCTTATGTGATTAACTTGGAACAGAAACAGTTTAAAAGTTACAATGTAGGACTAATCATTGTCAGACCAGGAATCAGACACTCGTTAGGTACTGCAAACTGTTACAATGATGGCAAACGCTGTACAGTGTCATTTCAGTTATTTGTTTATATCTTAATAACAGTGGAATTAGAAACAGATTCATACAAATATAAGCTTAAAAGAAAAACAAGTGCTGAAAACATAATACAATCCAATAACTGACTAAGATGTAGCATGTACACTAGGAAGTGCGTTTGGCTAATAGCTGGAAATCAGCAAAAATAAAATATGAAGTGACAGGAAAAGATGCATGTATAGTAAATTTTAAACTTTGCATCAGTCATGCTTCTAGAGATGTAGAAGCAGCCCGCTCATAAAAATGGTGCATTTGTCTATTAGTATTCAGAAATGAGCACATATCAAACAAGAAGCTGAAAAAAGAACAGAAGAGTGTGACTACTAATGCTCCAACCTTCTGTCACACACTTGCTTTCTATGGAATTATTAGCAGGTCAGAAAGTTACTGCACCAGGCTAGTATTCAAAAATCAGAACACAGTAAAACATGAAATGAAAGAAAGAGTAACATGGTTTCCACTATTGTTTGCCTCACTCAGATGCTTTCTATCGCTAGAAGCCATGTCATAAAATTGTTGTAGATGGCCAGGATTCACAGTCACCACAGAATAAAATATGAAATGAAAGAAGCAAAAAACTCTGTTTACTAATGTTTTAAAAACCTTGCATTACTGATGTGCTTTGTAGAGAAGCAGCAGCAGCAGTCAAGTCGTAAAAAGCCTGAAAGGCTGCTTTTCTGAATGTGTGAAATGGACAGATTAAAGTAATGAATGGCTCACAGGGAAAGCTGTTGTCAGTACAACTGCAATTTCAGATGGAATTTTGCTGTCACCTTTGAAACTTCCTGCAGAGACTCTTCCCCGTCCCCCCTCAGCCAAAGGTGAGCACACTCAGAAAGGCAAACCTGAAATGTAAACAAAGGCTGAATCAAAACAAAAAATCCCTGGGATTGTCCCTTTAACCACAGTTAGCAATTGTGACATTGAAGAGCATATAAGAACTACTTATGCAAATTAATCCAAATAGCAATAGCGTAATGGTAGAGCGTATGCACAAAGAAAAGGCATTCATGGTTTGAGTCCCACCATTTCCCTTCTTATTTATGTTTTAAATCAGTATTTGAAATAATACCAGGCAAATATGATTAAAATTTTATTAAAAGCAGTGACATGGCCAATGTATCAGTGAACAAAATATATATTTTGAAAAGACCCAGCTATATAATAGCCTGCCGTTAAGCAACATTTTACACAGCTAAACACAGGTGTTCATAGTTTAATAGCACTTTATCCAGATAAACAGAGTTGCCCACAGTTTAATAGTGCTTCACCCAGCTAAACAGAGTTGCCCAAAGTTTAAAAACAGTTTACCCAGCGCAATGTGTTTGTGTGGACGTGTGCGACGTGCCAACCAGGGCACCTGAGGGCACAGGGGAGCAACGTAGAGCTAAGTTGCTTAAAAGCAGCCACACCCCCTAGCCTGTCTAGACAGTATTAAAATAAAAGAATAAGAAGGTCTGAACCCAGGACCCTTTGCATCATAATCTAAGCACAGAACCACCAAGCCATGACAACAAAGAGGAAACAGCCACTATTAACATTCATAAACTTAGTAATTGTAGTTTAACCATTACTAAGCAGGTCTACAGTCAGCCGAGAATTTTACAAAATGACTAATCACAAAAAAGTGCGGGAAATGCGGCATATTTAAGCCCCACAGGCAGGAATACATGCCATAACTGATTGTAGCTCACATCTGCGGTCAGAATGTCTGGTGTTGGAGAGGGAGGGCACTTCCAAGCGCAGAGATGGGGCATTGAGGAGTCCAAATACATGGTTTGGCTCCTAGTCCACCGTCACGAGGCAAGACTCCTGCAGGGCCAGTTCCAAGGGACGGAGTACAAGGCAGAGGCTTGGAACCAGTTAGCTCGTGACCTCACCAGTCCCACAGGTGTTCCCCAGACTTGTGAGCAGGTCCGTCACCACCATGCAGACCTGAAGAGACGAAAGGAGGACCGCCTGAACCAGTGGATACAGGAGGCCCGTGGGATGCGGGATGCCCCACAACTGAGTATGTAGTCATGGAATGCAGTATGTAAGGATTTAAAATGGAGTATGTATAACAGATAGGAATGTCTCAATATCCCTTCATTTACTTTACAGCTGCAGGTGACCATGTTACGAATCAGCAAGCCTATGCTGATAGGCTGCTAAGGCTGTGCCACCAGGCAGGTTAGTGATTATTCTGCATGTATTGTAATATAAAATATGGGAGAGAGCATGAAAGAAAGTATTGTAGTCCAATAATACAGCCATAAAATGGACTGAATAAGTCCTCTGCGTGTACTGTCAGATAAAAATGTTAGAGAGGCAGAAAAAGAGTGTAGTAACCCATTAAGAAAGGTAACAAATGTCTGGAATAATATCTCTGCAGGCACTGTCATATAAAATAATATGTGAGTGAGCCTAAAAAATGAGTGTGCTAACCTATTAATAAAGGTATAATATGTCGTGAACATGTCTGCCATATATACCATTAAAACAAATAAAGGAGTGAGCCTATGGAAAAGTGTGTAATGTCATTAATAAAGGTCTAAAACCCAGAGTGTGTCTGTTTCACTTAGTATGAAATGTTGTTGTACCCTTGCATTATACAAATAGTAATGTGTTAGAAAGTGCTGACAACCCAGAGTTCTGCAGTCCCATCTAAAATGGGTGATGGAAGTGCTAGTAGCTGTGAAGTAAATATACAGTCCTCAACAGTCAGTTACTGGCTGGCATGCATAAGTAAATCTGGCACATGAGTAGCATGTTAATATGTTCCCCAAAAATGTAAGTGTGCTTCAATAAATGCAGGGTTCTGTACAATTAGAAGTGAAAATGTCATGTGAAAACATCCAGATATGTAGATAAAGAAATATAAATGCAACCATGAAATACATAGCAGTAACATCTGCATCCTGGACAGTTAGTATGTGAGATATAGGTCAAGTATAGATTGAACTAGCCAAACCCACTACACAACCTAACGCATGGTGGCAAGTGTAATAATACATGTAGGGAATATACACCTGCAGTCACTAGGAATGTAGTGTAGAGTAAAAGTGTTTATAAGATGTTAATGGAGGTTTTTTCTACACCCTACTGTTTGTGCATAAACCATGCAATTCCGCACCTCAATGGGTATGTGTAATCTTAAGTATTTGTCGGGATATATGTCCTATTGTTCCATAAATATTTGCACTCATGTTGATGCATGCGCCCTGTTCAAACACCACGTTCATGGTGACCTGTTGCTACCAATCATCCCTGCATGCGGTTGGAATAACCACTGTTGTTCAATATATGCATGTGTTATGTTTGCTGTTCAACTGTTGGAACTGTGGTGTGTTGGGTTAATGGGAATAATACTGCATGCTGTTACAACTAATCTGGAATGCTGTTGTTTATGTTGTAATGAAACACACCGAATCACAGAACGTATGGGAAGGCCGGTCCCAGCGGACCCACCTGTCCCTCCGCAGTTGGCGAGTGCACCTGGACTCCCCTCCTCCATTGGTTCTGTGCCACTTTTGGGTGGAAGCGCTGCAGGGGATGGGGCTCATCCCCCCCATGCAAGCGTGGGCGGAGAAGGGCCACCCGTCACCCTTCGAAGGGTCAGGGCTGTGGTGCGTAGGGAGATCCAGCATTCAGTCGCTGATCCTCTAGGTCAGCTTGAGGCAAGAGTGGCTTGTCTCATGGGTGAGCTTGCCCATCCTACTCACCCCCCAGCACAGCCACCCCCGGGGCTGTGAAGGTGCAGTGGTGACTGCCCATGGGTGGGGATCTCAGTTCCACTGTTACCATCTGTGGGCTCATGGGCTTGCAATTTCCAAACAACCTTCCCCGTCAATTGTGTTCACCCACCCCATGTGTCAAATTCTGCCCCTGTATGCATCTTGTTTGTCTTGTCTGTTTACCTCCCCAACCTACCTCCCCAAATATACCTATTTCCCCACCTCACTTACCACTCTCACCTGAAAAAAAAGGGCAATCGGTACCCGAAATAAAATTACACCCCATACATAGCTTCCCATTTTGCACACATGTCCATAGGACATGTACACCGATAATTCTAATTGGCAGTGTAACAAACTATGTTGTCCTCACCCCTCTCTCAGGGGTGGAAGGTCTCAAAACTCACTCCAGATTTTCAACATATGCACAGCTGTTGCTGTTAAAGAAATGGGCAGCTAAGGGCCTTCCCTACACCCTTCCTGCACATCCCGAGATTGGTTTCCTACTGTCTGTCCCTCTCTGTGCCCCATTTTTCACCACTTTCGTATCTCCCCATTTTCTTTTCTTTAAAAGAAATTAGCGAGGGGGTTAGCGGGAGTAAGCACTTTTAAGCAGTAGTTAGTGGGAATGCGTGAGTGTGAGCTTGTGTGCGCTTAGCTAAGCATTGCTAAGCGTCACGCAAACCCATGCCAACCCACTTACAACTGCTTAAAAGTCAAATCCACACAATCCGTTCCAGGAACAGCAACTGAAGCACCGGCACACTGTATAAACTGTATACCAAACCACGAGGACTCTTCATAAAAACCAACAAAAGTTTATTAAAGCAAGAGTCTGTTGAGAGCTTTCATCTATTACAAAGACTTCCTCAGAACAATTAATACAAGTGTTCAAATGCTTTATATTTACTTAATTAGTCACATGTACCATTTACCTTTAATTTGTATTTAAAGTGCCAGTGCTATCATTTTATCTTCCTTCCGTTGCAACTAACTAAATGTTGCATAACAATACTTGATATACATATAACAATACATATAATCACAATATAAATTGGCAAAGTATAATAATATCCTATGAATTACTTAAAATATAGTTTTGTTTGAAAAAATTGTGATGATAGTTTAAAAATTGATAGTTTTAAAATATTATATAAAAAAGTACGGTTTTGAATATTCCAGGATCCGTCATCCCACCGTTCAATCTACCTTTTGTTCTCTAAGATGGGTCTAATAGATATATACTCATTAATTCCAGGATGGACCGATGCGTTTAACTTAATTTGCCACCTGTTTTTTTTTTCGCCCACCATCTTTTTAATGTCACCCCCCCCTTACATTTTGCCTTACCAGTTCCAAAATGTCAAAATGAAAAGAGGAACAAGCTTTGTTTTCTTTTAAATGTTTCCATAAGGCGTTTTTCTCATCTTGTTTTTTAATATTATAAAGGTGATCATAAATCCTATTACTCAAACACCTTGTAGTTTTACCTACGTAAAAACAATTGCAGTGGGTGCACTTAGCTAAATAAATCAAATTCTTAGACCTACAATTTCCCTTCTGGAAATTAATGGTGGCACTATTAAAATTATCCAGAGTAATACTTGAAACATTAATAATATACTGACATTGCTGACATGTGCCACACTTGGTTGTTCCCCTGTCACCTATATTATTGACTTTTTTCATAATTTTTTTCTCCAAAAGGTGTTTCATATTGAACATGTTCTTGTAAACAAAGGTGGGCTGGTTACCCACCACTTTGAAAATGTTCCTGTCAGCCTTCATAACATTCCAGTTGCGCTGGATTATAGTTCTAACATCCCCACTATTAGATGCGTATCGTATAACACATGCTTTGTTGTACTTCCCTGTACACCCACTCTCCTTGTTGTTCCTGTCAGGTTTTCTTCCATCATTTTCAAAAGCTGCTCCCAAAAGGGGTTTATACTTAATCCCCCATTGTTTCCTGACATACTCAATAACATCAGAGATCATGTCTGGGGGATATCCCCTTTCTGCAAAAAAAGAACCTATTTTGCTTAATTCATTCTCCAGGTCAGTGACATCTGATGTCATCCGAGCTGCTCGGATGCATTGACCTTTAATAATATTCCTCTTTTGTGCCCATGGGTGATTGCTGGTGAAATGTAAATATGAATTACTAAATGTGCTCTTTCTGTATATATTGGACTTGAATTTTCCATTTTGCAAGGTAATTTGAGTGTCCAGATAAGAAATGGTCTCCTTATCCATATTGACAGTGAATTTGAAATATTCACTGCAAGAATTAAGGTAACTTTTGAACTCACCAAACTCTTGTGAATCCCCTTTCAATAAAATGAAAATATCGTCAAGGAAACGAAGGTAACAAGATATGTACCTGAACCATTTAGATTGAAATATATGTTCATTTTCCCAGTCATATAACACCAAATTGGCAAATATGGGGACACACGCTGCCTCCATAGCCACTCCTTTGGTTTGTTTATAATATTCACCCTTGTATAAGATGTAATTGTGTGAGAGGACTAATTCCATAAAATTTAAAACCAAAAGTGTCTTGTCCCAAGAAAGATCTCCTATCCTGGTGATACTTTCCTGGAATCTTGTCATACCTTCTTCCTTGGGTATACTCGAAAAGAGGTCAACCACATCGATTGTTATAAGCCATTCCACATCGTAAGCTAAAGTGGGCTTTAACCTCCCAAAAAAATCCCATGAATCAACAACTAAATGTTGTATTTTCTGAAATGTTGGTTTGAGCCATTTATCTATAACCTTCCCATAGGGGAATGTCTTTGAATTACTCCCTGAAATAATGGGCCTAAAAGGGGGATCAAAGGTATCTTTGTGGACTTTGGGTATACCCACAATAGTGCTGATGATTGGTGTGTCTACTTTTAAGAAAGAGTACAAATCGTTGTCAATCCTATCTTCTAACAAAAGGTCTTCCAAAAACAGGTCCACCTTATGATATCCAACGTTGACCTCATTCAAAGATGAAATGTCATAGTTGCCAGAATTCAATAATATACTATTAATCTTATTAGTATAGTCAGCGGAGGGGTAGAGAACCACCCCACCCCCCTTATCCGGCTTCATAATCCTTATATTTAAATCACCCTGCAACTCTTTCATTATGTCAAATTCATCTTTCGTTAAGTTGTATCTTATATTATTGTGTCTCCATTTACTACTATATTGATATAAATCATCTATGACCAACTTCTCAAATGTATCTAAAAGGTTCAAAAAAGAAGCACCAGGTCATCAACGAAGGTGCAAACAGTTTATTGGGCTAAACACAGAATTCACCACAGCAATCCACA
Organism: Protopterus annectens; assembly: GCF_019279795.1. Taxonomy (NCBI): domain Eukaryota; kingdom Metazoa; phylum Chordata; order Ceratodontiformes; family Protopteridae; genus Protopterus; species Protopterus annectens. The sequence continues at coordinate 1,550,399,854 of NC_056746.1, read as the reverse complement.
TACGCAGTATATAACACATCAACATTTCGTCAATCCTTCTTCAGAAAATACATAAACACATTTTTACCCACAAGTCTACTACTTAAATACACTTAATAAAATTCAAATCAACCAATAGTCACAATGAATTAATTAACCACAAAGTTCATTGTTAAAACACATTGAGGAGTGCAAATACAGGCTTTAAAAAAACTGATGCGTATAATGAATATTAAATAAAATTGATTATACAAAAAATCAGATATAGTGTAAAAGTTAAAAAGTAAGAAGTAGTAAATGTATTTTAAAATGTATTTTAAAATTCATTCAGACATGATCTGAAGAAAATAAATAATTAAAACAATGCTACACTCTGCTGGTAAAAGATGGTATTACACCACAATTCATAATATTCATTTGTATATGTTTTTGAATTAGTCAATAAATAGTGTTAAAATTATTATAATTTAGCTGCTCTTAGTTTCAGAACAGGTGCTAAAGAAACCATATCATTAATTCCTGGGTATTTGTTGGATTCTAAAACTATTTGCCAGTATAATTCTCTGTATTCTAGTAATGTTTCCCACATTCCCCCTCTTGGATCAATAGGGACCACTTCCAACACAAAAAATTCAAAACTAGAATCATTACAAACTAAAGTGTGTTTATACAGAGAATTGTTGACACACGATGTTCTAATGTCGTATATATGTTCATAAATCCTTTGTTTAATTCTCCTTTCGCTTTTTCCAACATAAAATGCCTCACATTTCTTACACAAAGCAACATAAATAATCCCTTTTGTGTTACAATTAACAAATGATTTCAATGTCACTGTTTTCTTTCTGGCATCTAAGTAGCAGCTATCTCCTGTTTTAAGGTATGTGCAGTACCTACAGGCTCCACATTTAAAAACCCCAGTTTTTTTCATACTTTTATCTATCATACCACTAGTACACCTCTCTAAAATTCCTTTGATGTTGTTGCCCTTCTTGTAAATAAATTTGATCTCGTTTTCAAAAATGTGACTGAGATCAGATACTTTGGCAAAGTTTCTCCACTCTCTTTCAAAGGTTTTTTTGACAATACTAGATTGTCCGTCATAAGTAATAATGAGACCTGATACAAAACATTCATCCAATGTGTGGATTGCTGTGGTTGATGACCTGGTGCTTCTTTTTTGATTATTAGTACTTTCAGCACCTTCCACCTTTTGGTTATTTGTATCTAAAAGGTTGTTAAGGGAGGGTGTGTATGTACTGTGGACTTTAAATTCCCTAGTGTCCTTGTAAGATTTGCCTGCAAAATTGACACCTAGGTTAAGCTTCCTAATATATTTCTTTATTTCCACAATGCAGTCGACCAGATTAAAATTCCCATTTGGTATGAACTTCATCCCTTTGGATAAAAGGGTGAAATGTTCCTTTTTAAGTTCCAGTCCTGTATAGTTGTAAATGTGGAAGTTGTCATAGGAACTAATAATCTCATTGACCTTTACTATATCCCAATCCACCTCTGTTTGTGGTCGCCCATTTGGTCCATCTATCTTCTCACAAACCCCCCTTTTGTTTTCCCCGCTTCCATGGTTGTTGTTCCATCGATGTTCTTCCCATCCTACATCTCTCTCTAAAAAATCTGAATACTGGGGTTTATTTGTGTTGCCATAATCATTGTATTTTCTATATGGCCTGTTACCCTGACGGTCCCCACCATTGCTGTGGTTGTTACCTTTAATGTGCTTATTATAATGTGTCGTACGTTTATTAGTAGAGTCCTTTTCCCATCTGTAAGCTGTACCCCTCTTATATTGTTCCATATCTTTACGTAATTTGTTACATTTACGTTCAAATTGTTTAGTAGTCTGACTTGCTACCCGATTGTATTGAGATTCGAGAAATAGTTCACAATCTTCGTATAATAAGTCATTGACTATTACATTATTCAATTCATCCAATTCTGCCATTAACGCACATATTTTACTATCATTACTACTTATGATAAAATTCATAAAAGAAAATCCAAAACTGTCAAACAATTTTGTACATTCTTTTTTACTAGCGTCATCTAATTCGACCCCCATGGGCACTTTGAAGAATCTCAGGCCCATCGATACAACACTGTTATCCAAACATTTTTTAAGATAGTTATTGTCCAGTTGTAAACTCTTCAACTCTTTCAACTTTTTCCCAAACAAAAATATTGTCTTTAAGTGTTTTCTCAACACCGACGGTTTCATGTGTATTACCACCTTGTTATGAGAAGTTGGTCATAGATGATTTATATCAATATAGTAGTAAATGGAGACACAATAATATAAGATACAACTTAACGAAAGATGAATTTGACATAATGAAAGAGTTGCAGGATGATTTAAATATAAGGATTATGAAGCCGGATAAGGGGGGTGGGGTGGTTCTCTACCCCTCCGCTGACTATACTAATAAGATTAATAGTATATTATTGAATACTGGCAACTATGACATTTCATCTTTGAATGAGGTCAACATTGGATATCATAAGGTGGACCTGTTTTTGGAAGACCTTTTGTTAGAAGGTAGGATTGACAATGATTTATACTCTTTCTTAAAAGTAGACACACCAATCATCAGCACTATTGTGGGTATACCCAAAGTCCACAAAGATACCTTCGATCCCCCTTTTAGGCCCATTATTTCAGGGAGTAATTCAAAGACATTCACCTATGGGAAAGTTATAGATAAATGGCTCAAACCAACATTTCAGAAAATACAACATTTAGTTGTTGATTCATGAGATTTTCTAGGGAGGTTAAAGCCCACATTAGCTTACGATGTGGAATGGCTTATAACAATCGATGTGGTTGACCTCTTTTCGAGTATACCCAAGGAAGAAGGTATGACAAGATTCCAGGAAAGTATCACCAGGATAGGAGATCTTTCTTGGGACAAGACACTTTTGGTTTTAAATTTTATGGAATTAGTCCTCTCACACAATTACATCTTATACAAGGGTGAATATTATAAACAAACCAAAGGAGTGGCTATGGAGGCAGCGTGTGTCCCCATATTTGCCAATTTGGTGTTATATGACTGGGAAAATGAACATATATTTCAATCTAAATGGTTCAGGTACATATCTTGTTACCTTCGTTTCCTTGACGATATTTTCATTTTATTGAAAGGGGATTCACAAGAGTTTGGTGAGTTCAAAAGTTACCTTAATTCTTGCAGTGAATATTTCAAATTCACTGTCAATATGGATAAGGAGACCATTTCTTATCTGGACACTCAAATTACCTTGCAAAATGGAAAATTCAAGTCCAATATATACAGAAAGAGCACATTTAGTAATTCATATTTACATTTCACCAGCAATCACCCATTGGCACAAAAGAGGAATATTATTAAAGGTCAATGCATCCGAGCAGCTCGGATGACATCAGATGTCACTGACCTGGAGAATGAATTAAGCAAAATAGGTTCTTTTTTTGCAGAAAGGGGATATCCCCCAGACATGATCTCTGATGTTATTGAGTATGTCAGGAAACAATGGGGGATTAAGTATAAACCCCTTTTGGGAGCAGCTTTTCAAAATGATGGAAGAAAACCTGACAGAAACAACAAGGAGAGTGGGTGTACAGGGAAGTACAACAAAGCATGTGTTATACGATACGCATCTAATAGTGGGGATGTTAGAACTATAATCCAGCGCAACTGGAATGTTATGAAGGCTGACAGGAACATTTTCAAAGTGGTGGGTAACCAGCCCACCTTTGTTTACAAGAACATGTTCAATATGAAACACCTTTTGGAGAAAAAAATTATGAAAAAAGTCAATAATATAGGTGACAGGGGAACAACCAAGTGTGGCACATGTCAGCAATGTCAGTATATTATTAATGTTTCAAGTATTACTCTGGATAATTTTAATAGTGCCACCATTAATTTCCAGAAGGGAAATTGTAGGTCTAAGAATTTGATTTATTTAGCTAAGTGCACCCACTGCAATTGTTTTTACGTAGGTAAAACTATAAGGTGTTTGCGTAATAGGATTTATGATCACCTTTATAGTATTAAAAAACAAGATGAGAAAAACGCCTTATGGAAACATTTAAAAGAAAACAAAGCTTGTTCCTCTTTTCATTTTGGCATTTTGGAACTGGTGAGGCAAAATGTAAGGGGGGGTGACATTAAAAAGATGGTGGGCGAAAAAGAAACCAGGTGGCAAATTAAGTTAAACGCATCGGTCCATCCTGGAATTAATGAGTATATATCTATTAGACCCATCTTAGAGAACAAAAGGTAGATTGAACGGTGGGATGACGGATCCTGGAATATTCAAAACCGTACTTTTTTATACAATATTTTAAAACACTATCAATTTTTAAACTACCATCACAATTTTTTCAAACAAAACTATATTTTAAGTAATTCATAGGATATTATTATACTTTGCCAATTTATATTGTGATTATATGTATTGTTATATGTATATCAAGTATTGTTATGCAACATTTAGTTAGTTGCAACGGAAGGAAGATAAAATGATAGCACTGGCACTTTAAATACAAATTAAAGGTAAATAGTACATGTGACTAATTAAGTAAATATAAAGCATTTGAACACTTATATTAATTGTTCTGAGGAAGTCTTTGTAATAGATGAAAGCGCTCAACAGACTCTTGCTTTAATAAACTTTTGTTGTTTTTTATGAAGAGTCCTCGTGGTTTGGTGTACAGTTTATACAGTGTGACGGTGCTTCAGTTGCTGTTCCTGGAACGGATTGTGTGGATTTGATTTTTAGTTGACTGTTCCGGTTTTCTTTCTATTTTATCAACTGCTTAAAAGTGCCTTAGTCACTCTGTATGACAAGGCCCTTGTATTTCTCAGCAGCAAAATAAAAATACCCTTGTCAGTCTCGAATCTGGAACCTTGGACTCACCAGTCTGCATGAAGTACCACTAAACCACAGACAATATACAATAACTTAGTGCTGAAAACAATTTATCATGTATTACCATGAGTGAATGTAAAGGGAAAATAGGAATGGCATAACACAAATCTTGTTCTGTGGGCCTTAACCAGTAGGTGTTGTTGAATTGCATGACATGACTGTGAAAAGAGAATCAGCCATGCTGGTAGGGAATAAGGTTAGAGTAGCAGCTTACAAACCCCACACAGTATCAGAGCAGGATACACACTGGCATATTTGCATAGGTCACAGGCCAGACCTCCCAACAGTGACTGCTCTACAGTGATGACCCTGATTTGTAAACAAATGTTAGCTGTGCCCCTTTGACTCCCTGTGGAATGTACTAACAGTAGGCAGAAAGGTGTTGAATCTCACTTAATAACAAATGTCAATAAGTGAGTGTAGACACCGCTTGCATGTCAGAAAAGGTGTAGTAATAGAAATGCTCTGAATCACCCAAAGTCTGAACTGCAAAATGTTTGAACTATATGACAGGTGTATCCCAGTTATATGTACCTTTCCCTGAGGCTGTTCAAATATATACATGAGAGTATTTGAGGCCTGCAAGAGTCAGAAACACACAGGCATATCAGCTTGTCTGCTGTTACACACTCTGCAAATAGCTGTAGAATGAATCCCACAAGCATGCCCTTATGTAGCAGTACAACACAGAAATAGCAAAGGATGTAGCCATGAACTGCTAGCAACCACCTGTGACAATGCCATTGTTCAGGTGCTGAAAAGACTGCTGTGGTGCACAGTCAAAGAATACTAGGCTGACCTGTCTACCATCTGGATATGTCCACAGGTGGGAGCTACTCAGACAGACTACAAGCCTTCATAGACTTACAGCTACACAGCAACTCTGCATGTTCAGTAAGATAAACATCACACGATAATAAATAATGCACACTGCAGTTCTGCACCCCTACCCAAAGGTACTATATACCCGTGTAGTCAGGCACAACCAAGGGTGTAGGTAGGCATACACAGTACAGAAATATGTCTAGTCGTCCTGAGCAGACTGTGCTAATGTCAACACAAACCACAAACTGTTCAGATGTGAGTAACGTACTATTGACAGCATAGCAGTTCACAAACAGTGCATGTGCCTGATATTCATAATTGGTAGTACAACATACTTAGATGTCCTCACCCCTCTCTCAGGGGTGGAAGGTTTCAAATATCCGACCTAATGTATTGCATATGCACAGCTGTTGCTGGTAAAGAAATGGGCAGCTATGGACCTTCTCCACACCCATCGTGTACATCCCAAGCTAGTTTCCCTACTGTCTTCCCCTCTTTGAGCACCCTTTATCACCACATTCCTATCTTCCCATTTACTTTTCTGTCAAAGACATGAGCACGGGGGTTAGCGGGAGTGAGCACTTGTAAACAGTAGTAAGCGGGTTTGCACCAGTGTGCGCATGTGTGCGCCTAGCTTAGCATTGCTAAGATATGATAAGCTACGCCAGGCTTAGCTTACTATTGCTAATATAAAATGAGCTAAGCTAAGCTTAGTTTAGTATTGCTGAAATACAAAAAGCTCAGCAAAGCTTAGCTAAGCATTGCTAAGCGTCGCACAAACCCGTGCCAACCCACTTACAACTGCTTAAAAATGCCTTAGTCACTCTGCATGACAAGGCCCTTGTATTGCTCAGCAGCAAAATAAAATACCCTTGTCAGTCGCAAACCCCACACCTTGGACTCACCAGTCTGCATGATGTACCACTAAGCCACAGCAGATATGCGATAACTTGGTGCTGAAAGAAATATAACATGCATTACAAGAAGTGAATGTAAAGGGAAAATAGGAAAGCCATAGGAATACATTGCAATCAAGAAATATAACATGCATTACAAGGAGTGAATGTAAAGGGAAAATAGGAAAACCATAGGAATACATTGCAATAACTACTGTTGTATGCCAGTTAATTCCCTAATTCCAAATGAAAGTACATACTCCCATGTATCCAGTGTTAGCATTAGGAAGTGTGAGTAAACTTACACACTGAGAAGAGTGTACTGGAAGAAGCAACAGTCAGGTTTCAGTACAACATGCATTTCACTGGCTACAACCCAGCTTCAGATATGAGACATAAACCAACCTTCTGACTCACACAACAGTATCCACAGCAAACAAGCATGGTCCCCACCTTGCAAAACTGAAAGGCCTACACCTACCTAACCTATCATTTTATAGCAGTGTCCTGAAATCACAGTGAGAACTGCAATTACCACACAGCAGGCTGCATGCAATTACTAAATGGTGGGCACCAAATGGTGCAGAGGCCATCACATGCACATGTG